>NW_027507764.1:16533118-16765618 GCF_037356315.1 Lithobates pipiens | reverse complement strand
TATTTTTTTTTGTTTTTAAAAATTATTATTATTTTTTTTTTTTTTTTTTTGGTAAACATAGAAACATATAAATATATCAAAAATACAATTATCACAAAAATTTAAAATAATAAAATCAGATTTTTAACTATTTACATAAAAGGGGTAAAGCCAAATTTTGAAGATGCACACCAAAAATTGGTAATGTCAACATGTGCTATGTACCATCATGAGTGATCAATGGACGTGTTTGGTGTGTGCAATCCCTTCCTCTCTCATACTAGAAGGAGGAAGGGTTTGCAAACACCAAATGCGTCCATTGCGATCCTCTGATGGCACATAGCACATGTTGACACACCGTGTGCATCTTCAAAATTTGGCCTCTAAAAAGCTTGTAAAAACCTTAAAAACTTTTGGGCAAGGAAATGAAGGACATGATCGATTGTGGTCTAGGGGAAAAGGGGCTTATATTCTCCCTAAAACATCGATCATGTCCTTCATTTCCTGCCTCATAGGGACCAGCTGCTGTTGAATGCCCAGGATTCGTTGTTGCGTGGCCAGGATTTCTTGTTGCATGGCCTGGATGTTGGTCTTCATTAAGTCGATCCTGGCATTCCAGACCATGATCTGCCCTATCAGCCTCTGGGCACTTTCCGCTGAAAAGGGCTCCGCAGCTTCTCCTACCACCACCAGATCATCACCTAAAAACATGTGTAGATAAAAAATTGGTTAAAATATACAGCCATTAATTGTTTACCTTAAGCTGGGTTGTCAGACACTCACTTTCACTTTGTGGGGTGTGTAACTCCACCTGCTCTTCCTCCTCCACATCTAGCCCTGGGCTGGGCTCATCCAGTGGAGCTACGGAGCTTGGTCCAGCGGAGGATACCGAGCTCCGTAGCTCCCTCGCAGATACAGGACTGGGCAGCTCCAATACCGACGCAGGGCTGGGGTTGGGGCTGGGGCTGGGGCTAATTGCCCAATCAGGCTGGCGAGGTCGGGGGGTCCTGGGCTGCTCCGCCTCTTGTCTGAGTCTTTGTTTCCCTATGAGAATGAAAAAAATAAATAAAAAATAAAATACTTTTAAGCATAGTGATATTTGAGTTCAGAAATTAGAATATGAAACATTGGTTTGAAGTGGTGTAAAATTATTAGCTGGTTATTACAAGATCCTAGTTTAATACATCCTTAAAATGACTTTTTTTTAGTTAGGCTGTGTTCAGACTGCTGCGATGTGTGAACGCTGCAAATCTACTGTGGTTTCACGCATCGCATGCGGAGTTCGCACTGCCCTATGTGACCTGCTGGGAGTATCAGTGTAAAGTTTTATTGACACCTCCAAATTAGTTATCACTTCACAGTGCAATCTTTAAACTCGGACAGGAATCGGACCACATGGTGTGAACACCCATGTGATCCGATTTGGCTGTGGACTAAAAAAAGGGCCATGTACAAGTTTGGTCCGGATGCGATGTAAATTCAGCCATACTATATGCATGGCTGAAATCGCATCACACAGAGATCACATGTGATTTGCACTGCAGTGCGGTGCAAATCACATTTGATCTCGTACATTGCAGCAATGTGAACCTAGCCTTTAACCAAACTGTGATATTGTATATCTTTTGTCCAAGTTTCACAGACGGACACACTCGAATCATCCCCTGGAGTACCTGTGTGTGATTATGTCAAAAATGTTCTATGAAGGCCCAAACTACACTTATAAATGTTTCCTAGTCCAGATGTTGAACCAGCATTTTATCTATCTATCTATCTATCTAATTTTTTTAATTGAGTCTACATTGCACTGAATAAATTTATGAAACTTTATTAAAAATTTATATCCTATAAACTGAGCGTGACAATTCAGTTTATCATGGAAAAAAAAAAAAAAAAAAAAAAAAAAAAAAACGAATTAAAATCTAATCCAACACCAGATAAATTTACACCATACACAAATTCATGCTATTTACGCCCACATATACGAACAACCATATGCGCCATATTTTCATAAACTACCTACACGAACGATTACGATCTAATCCGCCAGATTTACACCGCCTACACAAACGATTAATATAAATCCGCCAGATTTCCAGTCACTATCTACATGAACGATTACGATCAAATCCGCCAGTTTTACATACACTATCTATACGTACGATTACGATCAAATCCGCCAGTTTTACATACACTATCTACACGAACGATTACGATCAAATCAAACGATTATGTCCGACAGTCACGAGAAACGCGGAGTTTACTCACTTTTTTTCAGGACCTTTTTGATGCGGTCATATTGGTCCGGCTCCCTGGACTTGATGTCCGACCATCTTTTCCGCAGCTGGTCCTTTCCTCTCCGTACCCCGAATTTTGACTCCAAGGCTGTGACCACCTCGTCCAAGATGGCGCTTTTCCTTATATTTGGTTTTGGGTAAGGGCCATGTTCCCCATCATAATCCTCCCTTTGAAGGATAGCTACCATCTCCACCATGTCTTCGAACGCCATATTGGTGGCCTTATATCTCCTCCTTGCTTGGGGCCCACGGCTTTCCTCCGCGCTGCTCACGCTGCTAATTGAGCTTGCATCCGCCATTTTCCACTCTCATACACCCACAGCGGAAGGAGGGTAAAAGGGGCGGGGAAACACGGTCGCAAGGAACGTCAGGGGCGGGCGACGCAGGCGGAGCCTGAGCGCACGCGCCGTGTATAAAGCGGTACCACGAGGCCGTACGCTTGTCCGAACGGGAGCAGCGAGTGCTACACGCGACGGTAAGATAGTTATCATTTTATTTTCGGTTAATTTAAAGCCTGCGTTAGGGATATCCATATTGAATTTTATTCTTATTGATGTTTAATTGATTTCTATGTGGGTTGGTGGTTGAGTGGGCTTGGTGTTTTGTGTGGTAGTGTGGGGGTGGGTGTATAGGGGGTGGGGCTAGTGTGTGTGTGTGTGTGTGTGTGTGTGTGTGTGTGTGTGTGTGTGTTTGTGTGTGTGTGTGGGGGGGGAGTGGTTGTGTGTGGGGGGGGGGCAGTAGTGTGTGTAGAGTGTGTGTGTGTGTGTGTGTGTGTGGGAGGGGTAGTGTGTGTGTGTGTGTGTGTGTGTGTGTGTGTGTGTGTGTGTGTGTGGGGGGGAGTGTTTGTGTGTGGGGGGGGGGGGCAGTAGTGTGTGTGTGTGTGTGTGTGTGTGTGGGAGTGTTTGTGTGTGTGTGGGAGGGGTAGTGTGTGTGTGTGTGTGTGTGTGTGTGAGTGTTTGTGTGTGTGTGGGGGGGGAGTGTTTGTGTGGGGGGGGCAGTAGTGTGTGTGTGTGTGTGTGTGTGTGGGAGTGTTTGTGTGTGTGTGGGAGGGGTAGTGTGTGTGTGTGTGTGTGTGTGTGTGTGTGTGTGTGTGTGTGTGTGTGTGTGGGGGGGGGGGGGGGTAGCGTGTGTAGTAGTGTGTGTCTCGCCTACATTGTCACAATATAGTGTGCATTTGGTCTGACTTTTTTTTTTTTTTTTTTTTTTTCAGAAAATGAAAAAGTATAGTGCAGACCCCTTTAAAGAGGAGGCCTTCCTCTCCACCTTTATAGATCTAGTGGAGTCCCACAGCAATCTGTGGGATACAAAACACCCCCAATACCCAATCCGTGCTGCCCGGAAGAAGACACTGGAGACAGTTTTGGCGTTTGTGAAAACCCGAGTCCCCCAGGCAGACACTACCTTTGTGAACGCCAAAATTCAGAACCTGCGTAGCGCGTATAGGCGGGAGCAAAGAAAGATCCTAGAGTCCCAAACATCAGGATCAGCAGCAGGTCAGGTCTATGTACCTAGGCTGTGGTATTATGACAGGCTGCATTTTCTGGATGACACGTCAGAAGCCAGGCAGTCACTTTCGACTCTTCCGTCTACCCGTCCCTCCACCCTTCCCTCCGCCTCAGGTGAGCCATCCCTGGAAGATCCAGACCCTTCCTTGCTGGACGAGGTTGATGCGCCCAGCTGGAGCCAGGTATATTTTAGTTTCTAACGTTTGGATTGCTCAAATATTAATGATGTCAAGTTCAATGTTTGAATTGCTTCCAAATCTAGGATTTCATCACAAATTAAATTAGATAGAAGGATACAGTAGTTTCCACAAATGTGGCTCAAATCTTAATGAACTGATGGAAAAATGATGGTGTCAAAATGATAGCCTTTTGTATTTCAAGACAAATGTATTTGCAAGTGAGAACTGTAAAATTGTTAGTGATTGATGATTTCTAAATATAGACATATTTTAGTTATTGATTGCTTTGTTTTTTTACACAGGATGAGCTCACCCAGGAGGAGGCCGGGACCAGTGGTATGGAGGAGGAGGACGGGACCAGCCACACGCAGGAGCTAGCTGGGCCCAGCAGGAGTAGGACTGAGAGCCAGGTCCCTCCCCTCCGCCTAGCCAGCAAAAGGCCCAGGAGGATGGGCCGTACAGAGGAGGAGTCCTTGGTGCTGATACGGCAAGCCACCCAGATTTTGACCAAACCCCCCAATCCGCAGGAGGCCTATGCCACTTATCTGGCTAGCAAGCTCCAAGAAATGGACAAACCCCAAAGAGACATGTGTGAGGCAATCTTCTTTGATGCCATACAACTGGGTCTGAAGGGTGAGCTCACACCCACCACGAAGCTCTACAAAACAGACCCTACTGCTCCTCCTCCTCCTCCTCCTCCTCCTCCTACCACAACTCCACCACCAGAGGCACAGCCTCCAGCGAAGCGTGGAGGGAAGGCTAGACGGAAGAGTCGCAAGTGACTGCCTGGCTTCAGTCTGCTCTGAAAGAAGACGCAGGCTGTTGTAGTACCACAGTCTGGGGACATAGATCTCATCTGCTGCTGTTCCTGGTCTTTGGGATTCTAGGACCTGGTTGTGCTCCCTATGTACATGCTACGCAGGTTCGGAATTTTGGTGTCCACTCACTTGATGTGTGCCTGGGGGACAAAAGGCTTCACAAACGTCAAAATTGTCTCCAGTGTTGCCTCCCTCTTGATTCATTTTGGTTATGAGGAAAAATAAAAATTTTTGATTTCAAAAAAAAATTGTATGTTTTCTTTTATTTATTTTTTATCAATATTTTTGTATAATTTTGGGTTAAAAAAAAAACAAAGTTTATTTGTGAGTAGGCAGATACATGTCAAAAGACTCTGGGGGTTATTTACAAAACACATGTTCATGTAAATATGCTAACTTCAAGTGCAATTTTTAAAGCACTGCAAGTGCACTTGGAAGTGCAGTCGCTGTAAATTTGAGGCTTAACATTTGAAATGAGGGGAAGCTCTGCTGATTTTGAACATGCAATCATGTGTAGGCTAAAATGATGGTTTTGGTATCTATCTATCTATCTATCTATCTATCTATCTATCTATCTATCTATCTATCTATCTATCTATCTATCTATCTATCTATCTATCTATCTATCTATCTCTACTTGCATAGTCCTGCTTGGCCCAAAAAAATGAAAGTCCATCTTGTTTCAAACCCCCCACCCAAAAAAAAACCAAAAAAAAAAAAAAAAAAAAAAAAAACAATAGTAGTTCCAAAAATATATAGTAATAGATTTTTTTTTTCTGAAATAAATATAAATATATATATATATATATATTTTTTTTTTTTTTTTTTTTATATAAATTGGGAATATATTTTTGATATAATTGGAAGATTAATCATAGGATGAGGATGAATAAAAACATGTAGTATAACTCTGTGTGAATATAAGCAGCAAAGCTACTTCACTTTTCTTGCATTACGAAGAAGAAAAGAACGGGCTATATTTAAAAAAACACAAAATTAGCAGCATGACGAATATGCTAGCTTCAATACGAACACTAGTTTTACAAGACCGAGCGCTTCCGCCCTGTAAATTCTTTCTGAGTATGCGCGGAACTTAGTTTGTCGAACAAGCCTACACACGGGCGGACTGTTCGCTGAAACAAGGTTTCAGCGGACAGTTTTTCGGAATTTCCGAAAAACCTTGTTCGTCCAACTGTCCACTGAAACTGTCCGCTGAAAGCCCACACACGAGCGGACTGTCCGCCCAAACACTGTTCAGCGGACAAGGTTGGGCGAACAGTCCGCCCGTGTGTACGCGGCCTAACACAACTGGGTGGGCTTGGAGTGCAATGCTCTGCGTCCCAAAACCACCCTTTTTTGAAGCCTATTAGGGCCTCTGGCTCCAATCACATGCTGAAACCCCCATTAGAATCCATGCATCCTAGTGGACGGGCCGCCACCGAGTTTAACCCCGATTCTGTGTCGGGTGAAGCGGCAATCGCCGCCATATTGGGAAGGTCACCACAGAAAGCAGATATAATCTTCCATGCCCTTGGGGATTTCCGACTTACCTGGAGTGCCTTGGAGGTCTTATGTTCTGGTAAGCAGATGTCGTGGAATTCTCCTTGGCGAAGGTGCACTGAAGTTGGTGTAAATAGTCTACAGTGGATCCACACTCTTTTGTTTTGGCACAACTTATTTTAGCACTAGCACTTTATATGAATTTTTATATAAAGGGCTTATTTTTTTCCTGCAATTACATTGGATACATATGCATTTTTGCATGTATGAATTTTGATTTTGAAATTTGCACATGATGGAATTGCACTTTAGAAAATGATGGAATTTTTTGCACTTCATGATGGACTTTAGTTAAATGGTTTGACATTTAAAGGGACAGCACATTTCATTTTAGTAAATATATTGTATTTGGGGTCTTGGTATTTAAATACTGTCTAGTATTACTAAAATTAAAGGGGAAAGGTCAGAACCAATTTCTGTATATAGTATTACATTTTTTTTTTTTATAGAAAAGAATAGAATATGAAACAATCCCCTGTAATATAACTCGTTTTATAACTTGCTCTGTAATTGATCTTTGCATGCCCCAGGGAAGAGGACCTCTTATACAGACAGATCTGACCCAACAAGCAGAGCATAGTAATCTGAACATGATAAGAGAACTACCAGCAGATATTGATCCTAAAAAATGTCCTGGCCTTACCAGTTAGTCCGGTTCCCATTCCCATCCCCAAAATTTGTATTAGTGGCCATCTTTACCCAGAAGATGTCTATTACACACAGTTGGCAGCATTGTATTTTCTCTCCTTGCAATTGTATGATATCACTTCATTTACACCCCACCATGGAGCATTTCTTATATTTATACTATGGGCCTGTTTATTCAGTAATAACGTTCTCATTACCTGAAATAAAAATGTAATGCTTACAGTAGTATTATTTTTTTTTTTTTTAAGGACACAAAAAGTTTTCTTTTTGTGATATTGCCTTGCAAAAAATGTTTTTTTTGGGATTTTTTTTTTGTAGTCTGTACAGAATAAAACTTAACAAAACTAAACACACTTTTTGACTAGAGTTAGTTTAAAAACAAATAGTCTTAGTTCAAATTTTATTCTGGAATGTGTCCTGTTTAAAAAGATGCTAAAATTATGATACCGGTAACAAAGCATTTCAAAATTATTTACAAATGTTGTTTTTTTTGTTTTTTTTTGTTTATTGCAATTGTGTGCTACTAAAATATATTAACCACTTACCCACTGGACACTTTTTTTTTTTTTTCTTTTTTTTACCACTCAGTAAGATTTGTTTTTTTTATGGATTCTAATCAGATTGACTGTCTGAATCTTATCCTGTGTTCTTAGCATCATTGTGGCAAAAGTTTCGTTTTCTTTTCCCAATCTCTTTTTTTTTTTTTTTTTTTTAGTTTCCTTATAAGCTTAATTCAGTTTAATATTTTCCATTAAAAAGAGAAAACCATACATATATAGAGAAAAGGGGAAACAGAAAAAAAGAACCAACAATAAAATTGACATCTACTTGGTTATCATTGCCATCTTATTCTTACTACCTTATCTCTTTATTTAACTCCTTATTTTGTTAGATTTTTCCACGCCCACCCTTCCATCTTCTCCCCATCTGTTGACCTTCCCCATACCCACTACTCTTTATTCCAATAATGCTTGGGTATAATGCTTCGTCTTTTTAAATATTCTCCACTTTTCCCACGTTCTACGGTATTTTATCATTTTATTTTCCTCCATTTTTCTTAAGTATTCCATATTATTGATATATTCTATTCTTTGGATCCAATCTCTGATCAGGGGTTGTTTCACCTGTAACCAATTTTTTGGTATTAGAGCTTTTGCGGCATTGAGTAAAACGGGTGTTAATGAGTTTTGTATACTTCTTTTGAAGTGCTTACACGTTTTTACATCTACCCCTAAAAACAAACATTCCCCTGGGGTTAAAGGTATTTTTTGCCCTGTTATTTTCTCTATATATTCTGTAATTTTACTCCAATATTGATTTATTACTGGGCATTCCCACCAGAAGTGGAATATCGTTCCCGGTTTCCCACATTCTCTCCAGCATAACTTGGAGTTGGATGGTTCCATTCTATGTAATTTATCTGGTGTTAAATGCCATCTCATTAGGCATTTATAATTTACTTCCATTGATCTTATATCAAATACAGAATAATATACTGAGTTAATCATTTGGGTCTCATCGACTTCATAACCCAAGTCCCTCTCCCATTTAGCTATAAATGGGATTTGTCCTTGGCCTTCTATTTCCGATAACCAGTCATATAGTTGTGAGACACAATGTTTAACTGCTCTTTTCTTTGTACATAATTTTTCCATTGCTGTTAACTTTTTTTCATTTCTTATTGGTTTTGGAATGGAATTAACGAAGTGCTGAATCTGGAGGTATTCCCAGTCCTTCAATATTTGCCAATTGTGCTTCGTCATTAAATCTTGTTTTGACATTAACTTCCCCTCCCTTATGATGTCTTTTAATTGTAAATCCCTCATTCGATTCCCTAGTGATGTGTCGTGACCTGGTATAAAAAAACTCGTTCCCTCCAGAGGGACACTTAAACCCCTTTCCTAACCAGACCAATTTTCAGCTTTTGGTTCTCTCACAATTTGAAAGACAATTACTCAGTCATGCAAACACTGTACCCATATGACATTTTTGCCCTTTTTTTCCCCACAAATAGAGCTTTATTTTGGTGGTATTTTTTTGCGCTATAAAAGAAAAAAGATCGAAAATTCAGTAAAAAAAAAATGCTTTTTTAATTCGTTTCTGTTATAAAATTTTGCAAATTAGTAATTTTTCTTCATAAATTTTGGCTAAATTTTATACTGCTACATATCTTCGGTAAAAATAACCCAAATCGGTGTATATTATTTGGTCTTTGTGAATGTTATGCCGCGTACACACGACCGGACTTTTCGGCAGACTAGGTCCGACGGTCTTCCCAACGGACTTTCGGCGGAGTTCCGACTGACTTTCCGAACGACTTGCCCACACACGAACGGATTAAGTCCGTTCAAAAGTCTGTTAGTTTTGAATGTGATGACGTAAGACGGGACTAAACAAGGACGTTCAATAGCCAGTAGCCAATAGCTTTCCTTGTGTCGTATTTGGTCCGTCGGACCAGCACACAGATGAATGGTTTTCCAGATTTTAGTCCGTCAGAATTGAGTCGGTTGGATAGATTTGAAACATGTCCTATTTCTAGGTCCGTTAGATTTATTTTTTCGAAAAACGATCGGACTAGCCCACACACGATCGGATTGTCCGACTGACTAATCCCTTCACACCTAGTCTGCTGGAAAGTCTGGTCATGTGTATGCGGCATTATATGGCGACACCACATGTGTGAGACTTTTACACAGCGTGGCCACATATAGAGGTCCAACATGCAGGGATCGCCTTCAGGTGTTCTTGGAGCATAAATTACACTTCTAATTTCCTGACTACCTCTTACACTTTTGAAGGCCCTGGAGCACCAGGACAATGTAAATGCCCCAGAAATTACCAGATTTTGGAAAGAAAACACCCCAACCTATAATCTATCAGGCATAATGAGTCTTTTAAACATGTAATTTTTTTCTAAAATTTTTGGAAAATGTGGAAAGAAAATGAAAACGCATTTTCTTTTTTTATACAAAGTTGTTCATTCATACAATATTTCAAACACATAGCATGTAAATACCAAAAATGACACCCCAAAATAGATTTGCCTACTTCTCCTGAGTATGGTAATACCATGTGTGGGAGACTTCCACAGCCTGGCCACATACAGAGGCTTACAGAGGCAGGGTACGGCTGGATACTGCTGAGCACGGCTGGGTACAGCCGAGTATGGTTGGGTATGGCTGGGTAAAGCCGAGTATGGCTGGGTATGGCCGAGTATAGCTGGGTATCACCGAGTATGGCCGGGTACGGCTGGGTATCACCGAGTATGACTGGGTATCACCGAGTATGGCTGGGTATCACAGAGTATGGCTGGGTATCACAGAGTATGGCTGGGTATCACCGAGTATGGCATGGTATGGTTGAGTATGGCTGGGGATGGATGGTGGAGTGATGTCAGAGTATGATGGAGGGATGGTGGAGGGATCGCAGGATGGCAGAGTATGGTGGAGGCATGGCAGGATGGCAGAGTATGGTGGAGGGATGGCAGAAGGGCAGAGGGATGGCAGGATACAGAGTATGGTGGAGGGATCGCAGAGTGTGGTGGGCGGATGGTAGGATGCATAGTATTGTGGAGGGATGGCAGGGTGCAGAGTATGGGGGAGAGATGGCAGAGGGATGGCAGGATGCAGAGTATGGTGGAGGGATGGCAGGATGCAGAGTATGGTGGAGGGATGGCAGGATGCAGAGTATGGTGGAGGGATGGAAGAGGCTGCAGTTGTCAGTATCACTGAGCAGCACTGTGTATTATGTTTTGCTATCATGTGTCTCACATAAAGTCCCACCTTCCTTGCCCCCCCTTTTTTTTACCATAAAGGGATGGAAATGCATGACCCTACCTTTTCATGATTTAATGTAAAGTCCCATAGGGATGGAAATACCTGACCTTACCAGGTCTTGACTTCCTTAAAGTCCCTAAAAATATCCTCTTCTTCATTCAGCGGGGAACAGCTGATCCCCGCTGAGCAAGCAGAGTCTGTGAAAACAAGCATTAAAGGGGTTGTAAACCTTCAAGGTTTTTTCACCTTATTTCATCCTATACATTAAGGTGAAAAAGCACCTGGCAGTGACCGGCCCCCTGTTTTTCTTACCTGAGCCCCTTCATCTCTTTGGTGGGTAAGCACTTTCCCTCTCTCCACGGGGTCTCGGCTCTTGATTGGATAGATTGATAGCAGCGCAACCATTGGCTCCCGCTGCTGTCAATCAAATCCAATGATGCGGAGGGTGGGCCGAGTCTGGAGTTCGTGTCCGTGGACACAAATGCTGGATTCGGGAGCACTCCCGCAAGGTAACCCCCCTGGGAGAGCGCTTATCCTAGGGGATTATCTAATGTGGGGAGGAGCCGCAAGAGCTGTAGGGGGACCCCAGAAGACAATGTTTTGGGCCACTCTGCGCAAAACAAACTGCACAGTGGAGGTAAGTATGATATATTTGTTATTTTTAAAAAAATAAATAAAGATCCTTTACAATTACTTTAATGTGTGAAAGGGGTCTAAGAGGTAGTTAAGAAATTAGATGTGTCATTTATGTCCCTAGAACAACTGAAGGTGCTCCTTACATGTTGGGCCTCTGTATGTGTCCAGGATGTGGAAAAGTCCCACACATGTGGTATCGCCATACTCAGAGGAGTAGCAGAATATATGTGTATATATATATATATATATATATATATATATATATATGTATGTGTGTGTGTATATATATGTATAGTATGTATACGCCATGTGAGAGAAATAACTTGTTAATATGACAATTTTGTGAAAAAAAATCTTAATTTTTCAAAGAATTGTGGGAAAAAACTGACAACTTCAAAAAACTCACCATGCCTCTTATTAAATACCTTGGACTGTCTACTTTCCAAAAAGGGGTCATTTGGGGGGTATTTGTACGTTCCAGTGTCCTGATTTGTTTTGCTGGCCATACACTATGCAAAAAATCGGCCAAAATTCGGGCCATTTGGCCAGTTCGTTCGTTCGTTTTTCGTTCGTTCGTTTTTCAGCCAGTTAATGGGTACAGAATCGATAATCGGTGGGACGTTTTTGAGCCAAAAAAACAAAGGGCGAGTTTGGAAATTTTATGCCGAATGAATGATAAATGGAAAGGTTAATGTGTTTCCAATCCGAACTGTCTGCACTAGGTATATGTAAAAAGCCGAACAAAAAATTGATTGCTTTATGTCCACTGAATGATTTATTGGTCCTAACATGATGTTGCTGTTGTTTGCTCTCATGGCTGAATGTCTGTTTTTTCGAAAATGGTTTCGGACGATTTTTTGTATAGTGTATGGCCAACATAAGTCAGGACAGTACAAATAATTAGTGTCTCAAGAAATAAGATCGGCCATCAGTACATAAGGTGTGATCAGTTTTCAGTGATTGGCACCATAGATTGTAGACTGTTACCTTCACACAGGCCAAATAATATACACTGATTTTGGTTATTTTTACCAAACATATGTAGCAGTTTAAATTTTGCCCAAAATTTAAGAAGAAAAATGACTAATTTGCAAACTTTTATAACAGAAACAAAGGAAATGCATTTTTTTTTTACCAAATTTTCAGTCTTTTTTCATTTATAGCGCAAAGAAAAAAAAAATCAGTGGTGATTGAATACCACCAAAATAAAGCTCTATTTGTGTGGGAAAAGGGGCCAGAAATGTAATATGAGTACAATGTTGCATGACTGAGTGATTGTCATTCAAAATGTGCGAGCCCTGAAAGCTTAAAATTGATCTGGTAAAGCCTTGTACACACGATCGGATTTTCCGCAGACAAAACCTCAGACTTTTGTCTGAAGGCGTGTGCCTGGATTTTGTCTTGCATACAAACGGCAAGGAATTGTCGGCCAACAAACACGAATGTAGTGACGTACTACATGGTTTTTCAGCTCTTTAGCGCCACCCTTTGGGCTCCTTTCTGCTAAATTTGTGTTAGTAGAGGTTTGGTGAGTGTTGATTCGCGCTTTTTCTTTTCACGCTTTTCAATTTGTTTCTGAACGGCCGTTCATCAACCAGACATGTTGCGGAATCGGAGGAGATAATGTGTTATTTATTATTGGCCTTGGAGTTATTGCTTTGACCCCAGTCCAGTCCAGGAACAGGAGCAGGAGGAGTTCTTGGACCAAAAATTGGTTGCTTTATTAATGGTGACCAATATGCCATTTGCCTTTGCTGTGGGAGCTCCAGGAGAATAATCCGGATGATTTTTCGGAATTATCTCCGGATGACGGAGGCATTGACATTGTTAATCACCCTATATTTAAAATGGTTTTTATTAGGATTTTACAAGAAAGAAACAGAAGAACAACTTTTAAATACTTGCCCATATTAGGCAGCAATATACATACACATCAGATACATAACAGTATGTGTACAAGAAATCAAGGCCTACTATACATATGTACGGAGCTATACAATAGTCTCCACTGCACATCCATCACTTACTTGCATAGTATGCCACATACAATCTACTACTCTCCAGTTTAGGCACTGACACAATTATTACTGACCACGGAGAGCAAGAGTTAAACAGAATGGGAATAAAGCAGAAAAAAGAATAATAGAGAATAGAGTAGAATAACAAAGATAAAAGGAGAAGAGAAACTAGAATACTGATAGATGGCCCAGCTTATACCAGACTTTTACGAAGCTCAATTCTTGGCAGAGGTATTCCATTCAGACCAGTTATTCAGATATTTCTTAATTGACCCATCTCTATACGCTAAAATTTTCTCAAATTCTGAGATAATGTTTACTTTCCTAATCAATTCTGATATGCTAGGAATGTTGTTCGTTTTCCAGTTATATACTATTAGAGTTCTGGCCGCGAAGATAACATGCATTGCTATCGTTCTCTTGTTGACTGGATAAGACGACATACCAATACTGAGTAGGGCTTTTTCCGGGGAGGGCTCAATGAGAACGCCAGTGATACGGGCAATCAGTTTAAATACCTCGTTCCAGAAGCTCCGCAGGTGCGGACATCTCCACCACATGTGTAGTAACGTCCCCGCCTGTCCACATCCCCTCCAACACTCGCTTGAGCTGTCACCTGAAAATTTGGCTAAAACATAAGGGGTAAGGTGCCATCTTGCCGTAATCTTCGCAGCCAGTTCCTCATAGTTAGCACATCTCGAAAAACTAACATTAGTCCTAAAGGCCTGCAACCATTGTAACTCAGTAAATTTCTGACCTAGGTCTTTTTCCCATTTCTCCAGGTGACCAAATCTGGAAAACTGAGATTTCGTACCTAATACGTTGTACATTAATGAAATACCCTTATTTTTTGTATGAGGCGAGGTCAGGAAATCCCACACTTCCGTAATAAATTGAGTACCTGAGGTTTTCTTAGTTTGAAGCCAAGACACAACTTGGCAATGCGGCAAAAATGCATTCTGAGATAGCCGATACTTGGTTTGAAATGTCGGGAAGTCCATGGGGCGGTTATTTACCATAAGATCCTGAACCGTAGATATCCCGCTCTGTCGCCACCCGACCAGTGATAAGTTCGGGATCAACCACAGGAGCGACTCCACTGGAATAAGAGTCCGTGTAAATGTGTTTGTGGCTTGGTACGATGCCAGGAGGGTTCTCCAGGCCCCAAGGGAAGCCTGCACAGTTGGTAGATCAGTATTAACATGAAATTGTTCAATATTATATGCAATTAGGAGGGAGCGTAGTGACCCATAACGAACCTCTGCCTGTTCCAATTGGCACCAGGGTTTCAGCTCCCGGGAAGAGAACCACTCCCGGAGCTGATCTAGAACCGCTGCCGTAGCGTAGTCCTTTAATATGGGTATACCCAGGCCCCCAACCCATTTCTTCTTGCCCTGTACCGTGGTGGAAAATCTAGCTCTCTTCCCCGCCCAAATAAATGTTAACATTTGTTTTTGTAATGCTTTAAAAAATTGGTCAGGTATGAGGATAGGAAGAGCCCTAAATAAATATGTCAATTTTGGGAGGAGCAACATTTTGTAAGCCGCTAGTCTTCCATGCCATGTAATATAATGTTTCTTAAGTCTATTCATATCCATTTGCAGTGATTCAAATAAGGGGGGAAAATTAGCTTGAAACAGCTGTTTGATTGAAGGAGTAAGATTTGTGCCCAGGTACTTAATGGAATTGGAGGCCCATGGGTATGGGAGGGCTGCTTGAATTTGAGATTGCATGTGGGCATCTACACCAATGCCTTAAATGCAGGACTTGTTTTCGTTTATTTTATAATATGAGGCTTCCCCAAATTGTACGATAACGTTATGCGCTGCCATGATAGAGTTAAAGGGATCAGATAGAGTCAAAATGACGTCATCCGCAAACAATGACAGTTTGTGTTGAGTTGTCTGAGAGATAATGCCCTTCACTGCCAACTGTTTCCTAATGGTTTCGGCAAAGGGTTCCATTACCAAAGCAAAAATAATGGGGGATAACGGGCAGCCCTGCCTAGTGCCGTTTGAGATAATGAATTTTTTGGAGAACATACCTTCAGTGTACACATAGGCAGATGGGGATGAGTACAAAGCTAGAATGGCCTGGTGAATGTTTCCCGTCAATCCAAACTTTTTTAGAACTTCGGCTAGATAACCCCAATGTATTCTATCGAAGGCCTTCTCTGCATCCAAAGAAAGGAGCAGAGAAGGCCTTCCCGACCTTTCAGCCGTATAAATTAGATTTATCAATCTTCTAGTTGCGTCATTAGCCTGTCGGCCTAGCACAAAGCCAACCTGATCATGGTTGACAAGACCCGGTAGTAATCTCGCCAATCTCCCAGCAATGAGCTTCACATAGATTTTGATATCTACGTTTAGTAACGATATCGGTCTGTAACTTTGTGGAAGTGTGGGATCCTTACCTTCTTTGGGTAACGTAATAATGGAAGCTGTAAGCATCTCGCACGGAAATGAGGCAGCGGACATTGCGGCCCCAAAGATCTGTTGCATATATGGGGACAATTCATCTTGGAATAGTTGATAGTACTCAGCCGAGTAACCATCCGGGCCCGGCGCTTTATTATGTGGCATACTGCCAATGATTTTTTGAATTTCTGTAATTGTACAAGGCGCGTTCAATGCCTCTAAATCACTTTGAGAGACCTTGGGTAAATTTAGTGAACTTAGAAAATCCGAAATCGATCGCTCGGATGGTTGGAGTGTATCCGGGTCATTCTTAAGATTATAAAGAGATTCATAATAGTCGCTGAAAGCGTCCGCGATTTCCTTAGGGTTGTGCACTGTACGCTTCGTAATGGGGTTAACCATGCAGCCAATTTTTTGCTGTATCAACCTTTCACGAAGCTGGCTCGCTAGCAGTTTCCCCGCCTTGTTGCCATATCTGTAGTTGTGAGCTTTGAGAAAACGAAGGCGGTTCTCCTGCTGCGAGACCAGCAACGCACGCAAATCTTGTCGCAACCCGAACAGTTCTTCCCTAAGTTTTAGTGTTGAGGTTTGTTTGTTTATAGTCTCCAAAGCCTCTATTTTCTCTAATAGACCATTAAGCCTTTCTGCCCGCTGCCTCCTAACCCTAGCACTCAACTGCAACAATAATCCCCTCATATACACCTTGTGCGTATTCCATAGGGAAAAGGGATCCGACACCGACGGAGCATTTATCTGAAAAAATTCTGTTAATGCCATCTTTAAGTGATTTGCATTCTCCGGTTGGGAAATGACAGATACCTCATTTCGCCACCTGTTAGCTCTCGTCGTGGTGCCACGATCCCCCACCCTAATTGAAATTGGCGCATGGTCTGACCAAGTTATTGTGTGTATCTCAGATTTAATAACTTTTTGCAGTAAGAATTTATCAACATGAAACCTGTCAATGCGTGAATATGAATGGTGTACACTTGAAAAAAACGTATAGTCCTTTTCGGACGCGTGTTGACACCGCCACACATCAAAGAGATCCCCAGATGAGAAAATTTTTGAGAGAGTTTGCCTGCGTGACTTACGGATGTGCGGGTTAGAAACATCCATTTCACTGTGCATAACAGCATTAAAATCCCCACACATAATTACATGCCCTTTTTTCATGGTTGAAACTTTTTTCAAAATTTTTTGTAGGAATCCCCCCTGGTTGGAATTCGGGAGATATACATTTACTAGAGTGTAAGTCACCCGGGCAATCTCGCAAATAATAATAATAAAGCGACCCGACCCATCCAGGTGAGAGTCCATAAGACGGAAAGGAATAGTGTTCTTAACTGCTATAATCACTCCAGCCTTCTTCTTGGGGCCATTCGCTAAGAACACCTGTGGAAACTTGCGATTGGAAAATGAGGGGTGATTTCCTGCCATGAAATGAGATTCCTGAAAACAAATTATGTCACTGTGCAGTTTGTTCGCCTCCTTCCACGCCATTTGACGTTTGAAGGGGCTATTAAGTCCTTTAACATTAAGCGACGAAATGGTAAAAGCCATATTGAAAAAAAAGGTAAGCAAACCAGATCAAAACTCAGCCTTCGATGGTATGTGCAAATAAAACCTTCAACAGTATTCTGGAAAAGGCCAGGCACTGAATACAAAAAAGGAAAAAAAAAGAAAAAAAAAAACAAGAAAAAAAAAAATACAAAAAAGGAATAGACAAGAAAGAAAATAAAAAGTAACGATTCCCTATGGAATCTGTGCTGGCGAAAAGCCGCTAGATTTTGGGGGTATAGAAGGGTGTCTGTGACGACAACCGATCGGTGGAGAAATAACACTCTTCAAAAAACGAACAGCCAAAAAAACAACAAAACAGAAGTTAAACTCTTCATAACAATTCCTGAGCGTAAAGGCGAATGAGGTATTACCGTCAAAGTATGCTTTCAGCCGGTTTCAGCATCCGAACTTGTTCGAGTAGAGGGAGGTGATTCCGTTCTCTGTGGACCAGCGGTTTGTGGTGATAGAATTTGCCACTCTTCCAGGAGGCGGATGCCCTCTGCGACCTTGGCCACGACATGCGACTTCCCTTCAAATGTGATTAGCAGCTTGGCCGGATATATCCATCTGTATGGGATTCGATGGTTATTTAGAGGTTTCATTATGGTGACCAGTTGTTTTCGCCGTTGCATAGTGTACGCCGAAAAGTCGGCGAAAAAAGACAGATCTTTAAATTCCGGAGGCAGTTCCTCCCGCTTTCTTGTCGCACGGACGAAATTCTCTTTGATATGATAGAAGTGAATCCTCACTATCGTATCTCTGGGCAGATGCGAGGGAATGCTCTTAGGTCTGGGCAACCTGTGAATGCGGTCCACCACTAATTCTTCCACAGGAATGTCTGGAAGCGCAGCTTTCATTAAATTGATAAAAAACTCCCGCAACTCCTGAAGCTGTACAGTCTCTGGAATTCCACGGATTCTGATATTATTGCGCCGTGAGCGGTCCTCGAGGTCCGCTAATTTAGCCTGAATGGCCGCCATGTCCTCTTCTCTATCATTGTGGGCATCCACAAGCTCATTAAAGGTTTGGGCAAATTCCCCCATTTTCGTTTCAACATGGGACACTCTGCTAGTTACTGCCTGCACTTCAGATTTAAACTGCTGAGTGATAGCTAGTATGTCCGCATGCAAAGTGGACCTTAGTGAGACTAACATGTCCTTTAGAGTAGTATCCAGCACAGGTTGATTTAATGTGGGAAATTCAGTGATAGAGTCCTGCAGCTCTCTGGTATCCTCCAAGGAAGAATTAAGAGCACTCACCTCCCCTGTATCATTCAATCGCTCCTCTGTTCTCTGCTTGTTTTTCGCCGGGCTGGTGGATGCAGAGGAGGAGGCAGAGTGGAAAGCCTGCATCGCTGCATGTTGGGCGCCCTGTTCTGTGTGACGGGCCGTCCATTCCCGCTGTGACTGTAGGCCTCGTGCGCCGCCGCCATCTTGGACGGGCCTCTGCCGCTGCTGGACAAAGAAATCCAGCATTTTGTTCGGTTTGGTATGTCCCTTTCTTTTCCTCGATGGCATCAGGGATGTTGCCCGCAGGTACTGGCAGCAATTTCGGCCGAAAACGAGGGCTGGAAACGCTGTTATTCGCCTTTTTAGCTCAGGGTACAGCGGAGCTTCTCACTCACACGTCCATCCGCTCCGCTCGTTGGCCACGCCCCCCCTGTTAATCACCCTATATTAAAGGGGTTGTAAAGCTAAAAAAAAATTGTTGGCAATATCTGATCTATATGCTATATAGATCATGAATCTAGCTGTTATTTCTGCAGAAATGTTTTGTTTACCTGTTAGATAAATAGGCTTTATCAGCATTTCCTCCTTTCCTCTCTGTATGTTCTCCTCAACTTCTGGGTTTTGGAGTGTGCTCCATGCAGCAACGTCATGGCTTCAAAGGAACTAAAATTCCCTTGATGCTTAGCGACATCGCGCATGCACAGTGCCACTTTTTCGCTGTGTGAGGACGACCCTGAGCCACACTTCCACTTCAACAAAAAAGGGGGCGGAGTAAAGGCGGGGCTGTGCTGAGATAGTCAATCAGATTACAATAGCAAGGTATGGGAGGCGGAGCTACAGCATCTTAGACACACCCACGGCTCCCCTGCCTCCCACGCCTGTGAACGCACACAGCGTCTGCCCGCAAGGATGTACTCCCAAGGGAGAGGGCAAGCACACTGACTAGGGATGAGCTTCGTGTCGAGTCGAACCCATGTTCAAATCGAACATCGGCTGCTCAACTGTTCGCTGAATTGCGAACATTATGGGCCGTTCGCGCCAAATTCGAGTGGCGCGTCACGGCCCATAATTCACTGCGGCATCGCAGTGCATTGCTGGCTGATGATTGCCCAAGCATGCACTATGACCCGCATGCTTGGCCAACCACAGCACCGTCTGTCTAGCTAGCTGAAATTGGCCAAAGCCAGGGTGGCTATGGCCAATTATGGCTCAGGGGGTTTAATACACGCCCCACACTATATAAGGCCGCCTGTAAGTCAGACTTGTGTAGTGTGTTCTGGCGTGGTGATAGATAGAGAGAGAGATATAGACAGTGTAATTTAATTTTATTTGAGTTATATAGAGCAGGCAGGAGGCTAGTCAGTTAGCTGCAGTGAGTGTATTGTGTATATATATGCATCCTAGCTGTTGTGTGTGTGTGTGTGTGTGTGTGTGTGTGTGTGTGTATGTATATATATCCAATTGCTGGTGTTCTTCTGATCCTATACTACAGGCAACTGCAGTAATTAAAGTTGGTGTATTGTGTCATCTGCACAGTGTGCACCTAAAGCTACCCCAATTGCTGATGTTCTGCTGATCCTATCCGAAGGCAGCTGTAGTAATTACAGTTGGTGTACTGTGTACTCTGCACAGTGTGCACATAAAGTTACCCCAATTTCTGGTGTTCTCATACTAATAATACTACAGGCAGGCAGTTGATTCTGCTAGCTGCAGTATAATCAGTATATACATCCCAGCTTTGTGCAGCTACATCTCCCTGCAGGCCATTAGTATGTCTGGAAGGCCAACAAGGAGAGGCAGACAGTCACGAGCCAATAAAAGAAGGCAAGCAGGCTCTGTGTCTAAGGCAACAGTGCTGATCGTGGACATGGTGCATCCTCATCAGCACATGGCCATGGGACACGCTTGTCCTTTTTTTCAGCCGCTGGCCGCGTTGAGCTGCAACATGCCGAATACTTGGTAGCTTGGATGACCAAGCCGTCCTCATCCTCCTCATCCTCTCTCACCCAGGCTCAGGGTACTGGCAAAGCAGCTGCCTACGCAGCCTCTTCCCTTGGCTCAATGGCATCTGTCACTCCTTCCCTAGCCCCACCATGTCCTCCTGAGGAGACCCCCTAACTGTTTGACAACAGTGTTGGGTACATGCTCCAGTTGATGAGGTCACTGACTCCACGTGGGTGCCTGAGAGGAGGAGGAGGAAGCACATCTCCAATGAGACAGGATGCCCGCCAGGGGCCAGCTGAAGGGCAGCACACCGACTGCACCACACCACAGAGCTCCGCATGTGCAGGGCGCTGCCTCTGCGCGTTATTCCAAAAGTTCTTTGGTGTGGGCCTTTTTTGAGACAAGCGCATCAGATCTCACCGCTGCTATTTGCAACAAATGTCTCAAGCGTATCTCGTGTGGCCAAAACATCAGCCACTTGGGCACCACTTGCTTGACCAGACATATGTCGACCTGCCATGCAGTTCATTGACAAGTGTACCTAAAAGACCCACACCAAAGAACAAAGCGGACCTCTCCTTGCTCCTCATCAGCTGGGATCTCCAAACCCACCATACCTTCAGTCCTCTCAGAAACCTGCACTGAGAGGAATGAAGGTGTAGAATTAGGTGTGTCACAGCCAAGTACTTGTGGGCTTGTGTCTTGTGTCTGCTATCAGTACACCGACGTCCGATTGTACTAAGCAAAATTCCCTGTCTCAGCTGCTGCACCATCAAAAGAAGTTCACTCCCAGCCATCTACATGCCCAGGGGTTGAATGCTAGCTTGGCTAAATTGCTAGCACTTCAACTACTGCCTTTTCAGTTGGTAGACTCGGCCCCCTTCTGTGAATTTGTACAATGTGTGGTTCCTCAGTGGCAGGTTCCCAAATGCCACTTTTTCACACGGAAGGTGATTCCGGCTCTCTTCCGGTATGTGGAATGCAATGTTAATATCTTGGCCTCGCTGGACAGGGCGGTCAGCGGTAAGGTGCATATTACCGCTGACTCATGGTCTAGCAGGCATGGACAGGGACGTTACCTGTCTTTCACGGAGCATTGGCTGACTCTGCTGGCAGCTGGGAAGGATGCAGGACAAGGTGCAGTAGTGTTGGAGGTTGTTCCGCCACCACGCCTCCAAAATGCTACTACTGGTTGTGACACACCTCTCTCCTCCACCCCCTCCTCTTCTTCTTCCTCCATTGCCTTTTCCTGTGCTTTGTCCTCGGAACCAGCGGTGCTCCGTAGGCATTCAAGGGGCTACGCAAGAACGCAGGAATGGTGGTTTGTGACAATGGCACCAACCTCCTCTCCGCTCTCCAACAGGGACAACTGACCCATGTGCCCTGTCTGGCTCATGTTCTTAACTTGGTGGTGCAGCAGTTCTTGGGCAGGTACCCAGGCTTAAAGGATGTCCTGAGGCAGGCCAGGAAAGTCTGTGTGCATTTCCGCCAGTCATATAATGCCAGTGCTTGGCTGGCTGACCTCCAAAAGGAATTGAACCTGCCCATGAACCGCCTAATCTGTGACATGCCCACCAGGTGGAACTCAACGCTGGCATGCTACAGCAGCTGCACATGCAGCAGAGGGCCATCAATGAGTACCTGTGCGAGTAGGGCACCTGGACAGGATCAGGGGAGCTTGTTTTTTTTTCTCTACACCAGTGGGCCATGATCAGGGATGCATGCACTGTCCTGTCACCATTTGAGGAGGCCACGAGGATGGTGAGCAGTGACAGTGCATGCATCAGTGACACTGTCTCTCCTGTACACCTGTTGGAGCACACGCTGTGTGGAATAATGGACAGGGCACTTGAGGCAAAACAGAGGCAGGAAGAGGAGGACTTCCTTACCTCTCAAGGCCCCCTTTATCCAGACAGTGTTCCTGCTGGCAGGCTGATCATACAGGAAGAGGACTAGGAGGAGGAGGAGGATTGTGTCAGCATGGAGGTAGAGCCTGCCACTCATCATCAGCAGCAGTCTTTTAGGGATCATTTACAATCCCAAGAAACCCGTGGACATCTACGTGGCTGGGAGGAGGTGGCTGTGGATCATGTTGTCCTTAGTGACCCAGAGGACTCCGGAACAAATGCCTCAGCTAACCTACGCTGCATGGCCTCCCTGATCCTGCAAAGCCTGTGGAAGGATCCTCATATTCGTCGGATTAAGGAGAGGGATCATTACTGGTTGGCAACCCTCCTTGATCCACGTTACAAGGGTAAGGTTACGGACCTTATCTTGCCGTCGCAAAGGGAGCAGAGGATGAAACGTCTTCTGGAGGCCTTGCAGAAAGGTCTATGCAACGCGTTCCCAGAAACTGGAAGGTTACAAATTCCTGGTCCTGGACAACGTGTTGCTGAGGCTTCGGTCAGTCACAGAAGGAGCGGTGGAGAAGGTAGCCGTCTGACCGATTCGTTCAGACAATTTTTTAGTCTGCAGCCCCAAGGTATGATCGGTTCCAGCAACCATCGCCAGCATCTGATTTACATGGTGCAGGAATACCTAGGGACAAGATCAGACTTGGACACCTTTCCCACTGAAAATCCTCTGGGTTACTGGGTCTTAAGGATGGATCACTGGCCAGAGCTTGCACAGTATGCAATTGAGCTACTGGCCTGTCCTGCATCCAGCGTTCTTTCAGAACACACATTCAGTGCTGCTGGAGGATTTGTAACCGATCACAGGGTGCACCTGTCCACCGACTTGGTTGATCGACTGACCTTCATAAAAATGAATCAGTATTGGATCACCACCAGCTACCAAGCACCTGATGCTGATGTAACCAAATAATTATTTTTTAAATGTCAGATCCCTTCAAGACTGCCTATGTTCATGCTGAGTGACTATCCTGTTATGCTGAGTGACTATCCTCTTCCTCCTCAATGATCATGCTGATAGCTTGGAAGAATAGTTGCTACGCTCAACTACAATATTTGTGAGTGGTTGCAGTGTTGTGGCACCAGCACCAGTGCCTAAGGCCCAATTTTTCAGCCCCTGTTTAACATGGGCATAGAATTACAATTTTTGATGCAATATTTTGCAGCGGGGCTCATTCCTGCACTCTAACTAGAGTATCTGTGAGGGGTTGCAGTGTTGTGGCACCAGCACCAGTGCCTAAGGCCCAATTTTCAGCCCCTGTTTAACAGGGGCCTTTAATTACAATTTTTGATGCAATATTTTGCAGGAGGGTTAGTTTCTGCGCTCAACTACAATATTTGTGAGTGGTTGCAGTGTTGTGGCACCAGCACCAGTGGCTAAGGCCCAATTTTTGTGCCCCTGTTCAACAGGTGCATGTAATTACAATTCTTGATATAAAATTTCACAGCAGGGCCCGTTCCAGCGCCCACCAAGTGTAACTATGAGGACTTACAGTGTTGTGGCAACACCAATGCCTTAGGCCCAAATTTCTGCAGAGTATATAGGGCAGGCCACTACTTTCAGACATTTAACTTACAAACATCTCCTACTTGCAAACGGAAGGAGACAACATGGAAGTGAGATGAAATCTACCCCTAGGAAGGGAAATTCTCTCCTGTAAGAGTTGATGTGGGATAAACATGTCTCCTCTCCACTGATGCTTTATCCCAATCCTTGTTTTACTAAAAACCCCAAATTTTTAAAAAACATCTGTCATTGGGACAGAAAGTGAGGTGAAATCTTCTGAAGAGGTACACAGACAGCAAAAAAATCGTTACAGGGGTGACAACCCTTCCATATGCTTTCCAAGACCCAAAGGGGGGTACCCATGCCAATTTTGTCAATGATTTTCATCCATATTGCCGGGATCAGAGATTACAGAGAGAGGGGTCAGCGAGAGGGAGGGAGATAGAGAGAGTCACAGAGAGAGAGTGAGTCAGAGAGCGAGAGGGGGGGGAGAGAGGGTTCAGAGAGAGAGAGGGGGAGAGAGAGAGAGAAGGGGAGAGAGAGGGGGGGAGAGAGAGGGGGTCAGAGAGAGAGAGGGGGGAGAGAGAGGGGGGAGAGGGGGTCAGAGAGAGAGAGAGGGGTCAGAGAGAGAGGGGGGGGGGTCAGAGAGAGAGAGGGGGAGAGAGAGAGGGGGTCAGAGAGAGAGAGAGACAGAGTGGTCAGCGAGAGAGAGGGGTCAGAGAAAGAGAGAGGGGGAGAGAGAGAGGGGGTCAGAGAGAGAGGTCAGAGAGAGAGGGGGGCGAGAGAGATGGGGTCAGAGAGAGAGGGGTCAGAGAGAGAGAGAGAGAGGGGGGAGAGAGAGAGGGGGGGTCAGAGAGAGGGGTCAGAGAGAGAGGGGGGAGAGAGAGGGGTCAGAGAGAGAGAGAGAGGGGGGAGAGAGGGGGGAGAGAGAGGGGGGAGAGAGAGGTCAGAGAGAGAGAGAGAGGTCAGAGAGAGAGAGAGAGGTCAGAGAGAGAGGGGGGTCAGAGAGAGAGGGGAGGAGAGAGAGAGGGGGGGTTAGAGAGAGAGGGGTCAGAGAGAGAGAAGGGGAAGAGAGGGGGGGAGAGAGAGAGGGAAGGGAGCAGGATCTGGTCAGTTAAAGTGCTCACTCACTTGGAATGGTCCCTGGGGGCTCACTGGTTCATGCAGTAGTTTTTCGGTGTGGCTGTTGACTCGCCTGCTTGTTTTTAATCTTCCCGCCCAACTCCCCTTCACAGGCGGAGCACACAGGTGGGACGAGGCTTGAGAGCAGTGTGAAGATGCTCGGGGCACACATGCTGGAGGGGGATTGGACGGAGCACACAGGAGGGGCGGGACTCAGGAGAAGTGTGTTGCTGATGTGACATCATGATGTCAGAGTGGAGAGGGGGTAATGATTGCTGGACACACATCAGGGTGGAGTGCGCCCTACGGGGAAGGGGGCAGAGTGTTTGTTAGACACAATGTCAGAGCGGAGAGTCGCTCGTAGGGGGGGGTGCGGGGGTTGGTGCTGCTGCTTGACACATTTCAGAGCAGCTGCTTGGTGGATACTTGCAAGCTCTGTCTAAAGTGTAGGAGAGGAATAGAATAACCAGCGTCCGGGCGCCCTAGGGGGCAGTGCGCCCTAGGCAGTTGCCTAGTCCGCCTAGTGGTAGCACCGGCCATGCAGTGGGACCAAGGCAGGTTGGTTGCATTCATGCATACAGTGGGACCAAGGCAGGGTGGCTACATTCCATGGAAAACAAACGTAGACACCCTCTAATGGGAAATGGGAGCATAGCAACAAAAAAGGAATTTGAAGATATGGAGGAGACAAACTAATAGAAGGGACTTTTTTGAGTTAATCAGAGTTTAGTGTCACTTTAACTTTCTTGCTGTAAGGAGCCCCTGACATCATGTACTCCATATTCAGTAAATAAAATGCTACAGAAAATGCTCAGAGACTCTGGACATGTAACAGGAGATTGTCAGAGACTGAAAACATACTATAGGAGTTATTGGGGAGTTATTGGAAACCGGAAAAATGCTTCAGAAGACAGTCATAGACTAGAGACCCATTACATGAGACTATAAGCCCTTGTACACACGGTCGGAGATTCCGACAACCAAATCCATCGGATTTTGTCCGTCGGATTATGTCAGACGGATTTTGTCCGAAACTGTTGCATACACACGGTCGGACGAAGTTGTCGGAAAGTCCGATCATTCAGAACGTGACGACGTTATTTCGTTATGACGGGACTACGTTCAGGCTAGTAGCCAATAGCTTTGATGTAGGAATTTGATCTGAGCATGCGTGGCACTTTGTCCGATCGGAATTCTCTACACATGATCGGAGTATGTCCGATCAGAGCATTTTGTCTGAAAATTATACCAACAAGTTGGAAAACTTGGTCCGTCGGATATTCCGACGGAAACAGTCCGATGGAGACCACACACAGTCGGAATATCCGACAAAACGATCCGATCGGACACATTCCGTCGGAATCTCCGACCGTGTGTACAAGGGCTTAGAGATCACTGCTATTACTGTCCATTTACAATTCAGTGCTTCCGTATTTGTGCTTAAAGTGGAAGAAAAGTCCCCCTCCCCCTCCTATCTATCTTGCCTAACCTGTATAAAGAATTTGTGTTTTTATACAGGTTATGCAAGATAGGTAGGATGGGGATGCAGACATTTTTTAAGAAAAGTTAGGATTTCCTTCCACTTTAATGACAGACCCCTTAACAATAATCCCATCTAATATTTCTTTTAACAAGATCAATTACAATAGACCTGAAGAGAAAAATATACATAAAAAAAAAAAAAAACACAAGGATGGACGACGCAGAAAAAAATAAGATAGTGTGAAAGAAACTTTATTGTCTTTAGTAAGTTACCTAAGTAAGGAAACACTATCATCATCAGAACAAGTTTGAACATCTTACATTTGAGGTTTCTCATCTCTTTCTGATTATCGTCACCAGGAAAAATATATAAAGAAAATTTCCCCAATGAGGACACAGACAGCAGTGGTTCCAACCCTTCTACACTTCATCCAAAACTAGATGACTTTAGCTAATTTTTAAGTGGTCTATTCATAAATGATTTCCCACAAGAATCACGCAAACTTTACCCAAGATTCACATATTTGGATTCAACTGGAAAAATTGGTGAATCCTGGGTGAAAGTTGGGTGACTCTTAGGTGGAAACATTTCTAAACTGTCCCCTACGTGTAATACACATTATTTTTATGTATAATGAAAATCAAATTCTTGAAAGATGTCTGTAAAGAGTTTCTTAAAACAGGATTACAAGGTATAGAGCAGAAAATGTCCTCTAGCTGGATAGGAGAACAGACATATCATCAAGATGGACATGAAATTTGATGATGATGAACTTTAGGATTCCCTCTGTACTGGTCCTCTGAGGTAGAGCTGCTCCCTCTGAGCTACGCGGACACCGTAGACCTCCACCTCGCACAAGTGCAGGAATTCATAGCGCCCCGGGATCACCACGCTGACGTATTGACCCTCCATTCCATTACAGCAGAAAATTGTTGTGGCATCAGCAACTTGGGTGACCTTACCGCACCTGTGGAGAACAAACAAGGATCAACAGAATGATACAGACATTACACTTGTTTACTTGGAGGAGGTTTACTAAAGGCGCCCAAAGTGTTCATTAATTCTATTGTCATGCCTGTTGGCCATTTAGGTTTCTCCAGAAGCCCGTCTGAAAATTTTTCAGATAGCAACCTCTACCTCTTGCATTGTTTTTTATTTATTTTTTTAACAGAAGGAATGTTTATTGAAGTTGTAGAATATTATACATGAGAACAGTATATTCACATTACAAGAATCAATCTCTCAACAGAAATAATAATGACAATTAAGTCTCCCTAGAGCCGCCCAACTTGATTAGCAATTTATCTCTTGCTGCATAGTGACTACCATTACCAGCATTTCAGCCTCCTATTGCATCCAGCAGTGGGAACATGTTATCAGCTAAGGTGAACTCCCACTGTTATGCTACCTGCAAGGGAAAAAAAGAAGGAGAGGGATAGAGGTGGGGGGGGGGGGGGAGTCAGGAGGGCGAAGGAAAAGAGGAGAAAAGAGGAAGAGAGAGGAGAAGGAAGGGGAAAGGAAATTGGAGGATGGGGGGAAGGGGGAGAGAAACAAAGAGGAATGCCACATAGAGATTTACCCA
Source organism: Lithobates pipiens (assembly GCF_037356315.1). NCBI lineage: Eukaryota > Metazoa > Chordata > Amphibia > Anura > Ranidae > Lithobates > Lithobates pipiens. The sequence goes on along the minus strand of NW_027507764.1, from coordinate 16,737,442 downwards.
TCTTCCCTCCAACAGAGCAGAGGTGTACCCTATTTGGGAGCATGTCTTTCCATGCTAGCTGTCACTCAGTCCTTGGCACCACTCAATCCGGCCAAATCCAACTAGACCATAATATGTCTAGCCTGCACCCAGGGTGCCCACATTTTTTCACATTTTTGGGGGCAGTTCCGTCCCATATATGTAAGTCTGCATAAGGGCAGAACCGAATTTATAAGTGCCTTTCATGCCGAGAGTTGAGGGGGCTCTGGGAGCTTCCATTTGGACAGTATAGTTTTTCTAGCATACTAGGCCGCATAAAAAACAAATAGTCCAGTATGTTTGGTAGTATTCAAATTGTCAGTAATGCCCAATAAAAATATCAAAGGATCATTGTCTAACGACAGACCAGCAACCCTATTCATGTCAGCAATCACTGCCCGCCAGAATGCTTGAATGAGAGGACATTCCCACACCATGTGGATAAAGGTGCCCACCGACTGCCTGCATTTGGGGCAAATATCCGCCACCCCTGGGTAGATTCTGGATAGTTTGCAGGGAGTGTAGTACACTCTGTGTAGAAATTTGAGCTGGACAAAGTGGTCCCTGGCCGATATCATAAGTGGAATGCATTGCCGTAAGCCCTCAATCCAGTCAAAACAGGAATATCCTTTTGCCATAGTTCAAACACCTTAACTGTACCTGAGACGACCCTGCAAGTGAGTCTCAAGTATATGGAGTATAATATCAGGCCAATCTCAGCTGCTATTAGGAGGGACTCGACCGAGTGAACAGCAAGAACAACCCCATCCAGAAACTGCGCCCTTATAGCATGCCTAAGTTGCATGTACCTGAAGTACATCCACGGTGGCAAATGAAATTGCCGCCTGAGCTCCGCCAGGGAGAGGATTCGTCCTCCGAGCATTATGTGGTTAAGTTTGGTGATCTGGAATCTAGCCCAGACTTGGAGGTCTGGTACAGATTTAAGATGCGTCAAAGAGGGGTTCCCCCAGAGCGGAGTGTGAGCAGAGATGGTACCCACCTAACTAAGACATTTAGTAACCTGCTTCAAGGTCAGCAATGTTGTCTTCTTGGGAGTAGTCACCTGGGGGCCATACTTAGGTCCTCGGTACACAAGATTGTTGAGCTCAGAGTAGGATCCCAAGTTTACTGCCAGATTTGAAGTAACTTGAGTAAGCCACCATCTCACTGTAACCAGTTGTGCAGCCCAGTAATATTTCTTAAAATTTGGAAGAGACAACCCACCTTCAGTTAGGGACATTTGCAATTTTAATCTAGCAACTGACTTCCCAAATAAATGAGGAGATTAAGTTTAGCGAAGAAGGCCGCAGGTATAGGGGTCGGGGAGTGTCGGAACACATAGAGGAATTTGGGGAGAAAAGTCATCTTAATAAGATTAACTCTTTCCACTGGAGTGAGCGGAAGATTCTTCCATACCCCACATTTACGAGTAAACTGTTGAAAGACAGGATATAGATTATCGTCAATGTACTTCCTTGGGTCCCTCTGGATGTAAATACCCAAATATTTGAAGTGGGATACCTGTTGCAAGGGGGGTTGTGGGCCTATTAATTGAAAGCCGCTTGGAGAGAGTGGCTGTAAATATAGCAGCATGTAGTCTGCATACATTGATACTTTCTCAACCAGAGGGGGAAAAAAATGCCCTGAACTTTTCCAGAAGTCCGCAAGAGCTCCACCAGCAGCTCGATTGCCAACGCAAAAAGGGCTGGAGAAAGAGGACAGCCCTGTGTGGTTCCTCGGTGGAGTGGGAAAGAGGGTAAAAGTACACCATTTGTCCAAACCCTGGCTGAGGGGCCCAAATAGAGCATCTGCAGCCAGGAGATATAGTTGGGCCCAAAACCAAACTTTTGAAGGACAAGCCACAAGTATTCCTACTCCACTGAGTCAAAGGCCTTTTCCACATCCAGCGAAGCAACCGCCTCTGTACCCCCCACAGCCATGGTATCAGTACCTTTTCCTGGCATAAACCCAGTCTGATCTCTGTGGACCAAAGATAGAATAACCTTACACGAGGGATTAGCCAGTACCTTCGCAAGGATCTTTGCTTCCACATTGAGCAGTGAAATGGGTCTATAGGTGGAGCATAATTCGGAGTCCTTACCATGTTTTTGTATTACCACTATTACAGCCGCTGAAATCGAGGGGGGAGAGAAGAAGTCTCAAAGGAGGCCGAGAGCACCTCCAGCAACCTACAAGCCAGTATTTCCACATGGGCTGTATAGAACTCCGCTGGGAGACCATCTTCTCCCAGTGATTTCCCTGCCTGCATAGAGCCAATGGCCTGCTGCAACTCCTTGAGGGTGAGTCCAGTCTCCGGCGGGTCTCTTCCATCAGAACCGGAAGTTGGACACCCTCCAAAAAAAAAATCCTGGAGTTCCGCTGCGGAGTATCTAACCCTGGAGAAATAGAGGTCTCTATAGAAAGAGGCAAAACAAGCATTTATGCCTCCAGGGTCTGACACCAGCTGTCCATCAGAATTCTTGATGTTGGCCATTCCCGTTGGGCTGATTGTTCTCTGGACAGCCATCCCAAGAGATGGCCAGTCCACTCACCCTGTTCGAAGACCCTTTGTGACTGGTGGAGTAGCAGCTTTTTGGCTGACATGGTCCGCAGTATTATCAGTATTACCTCGCGCAGAGCACACTGCAGGTATTCACGTGTCACTTCATGTCTAGTATGCACATAGTTTTGTTCAAGTGTGGCAGCCCTCTGTTCTGCCATGTCTAAGTCTTGCCCGGACTGCCGTCTAACCTGTCCTATCTTCTGTTGGTTGTACCCTTGTACATGAACTTTGAATTCGTCCCAGCTAGAGGGTTGGTTGCAGGGGGATTATAATTCCAGTAACTAGTGATATCTGCCTCAGGGGCAACCCTTTCACCCGAGATTCAGAAGTGGAATAGACGCCACAGGCAGATGGTGGGATCCTGGCAAACATTCAAGCGTAGCAGGACAGATGTGTGGTCAGGTATCCCCCCTCGGTAGAATAGATATTTCCTAGTCCTTTCCCTCTTGCATTTTTGCAAGGATGTGAAAATCATTGTTTTTCACTCTTGTAATGTTGGAAGTGAAATTCGAATAGTTTTCACATCCTTGCGACAAGATAGTAAATGGGGGGGGGGGGGGGGGGTCAGGTTTTTGGAGGGATCTAAATGGCCTACAGATACAACTATAACGATAATGATTATTTTACAAAGCTGCACACCTTTTTAATATCTACTAAACCCCATTGACTGCATAGGTTATTTTCTAGAAAAAGTGAACTTAGCCTTTAAAAAGCACAAACTCATACAATAACTAGGCAATAGAGATGACCAGAGTGATTTCTGGGGGACAGACTTAGTCTCACCAATTGAACCAAACCTATATACCCACTTGATTCCCTGGACATTTTTTCCCTAAATCCTCTTGCGTCCCAGAGTCTTTTCTCTGTTGATGTCTTGGTTCTGTATGGTATAGCTTGTTGTATTTATAGTCTATTCCAGGGGTCTCCAAACTTTTTAAGCAATGGGCCTGTTTGCTGTCCTTCAGGCTTTAGGAGGACCGGACTGTGGCCATTGGAAGTAGAAAATGCCCTGGTATCAGTGCCCCATCATTGGTTTTATTGGGAGGAATAGTGCCCCATTAATCATATCAGTGAAATGAATAGTGCCCCATTGATGGTGTCAATAGGGGAAAGGTGTCCCTTGTTGTGGAAATTTTATGAAGATGTATTTAATATGTATTGTCATAGTGTCTCCCAGTGTTGGTTCTCCCGCAACCCGCTCTAAAGAGCTGACTGGGGCAGACTGACGCTGGTAGTGGAAAACTTCCTGAGGTTGGAGAGAGGTGTTTGCAGAGTGAGGATATGTCTGCCGGTGAAAGGGCCCCTGTGCGATGCACAGAACGATCATCTGGGGGAATGTGTTCAATCTGCAAAGACATTATCGGTTTAGCGGATGTGCACTCATGTCACCCATGTATGCCTGATCAACATATTTTGGGTGCCATGACGTACACCTGCAGATAAGCTCCCATCAGCAAGAATGGTAGTCATTGGTTGTTGTATAAACTCATATCCTGTGTTGTCATTTCCCATGGAGGAAGCGGTTGGCTGTTGGAGCCAGGACTTCCCGTTTGTGATTTATTTTGTTGTCTTTGAATAAAAGAGCCAGTGCACTGCTCGGCAGGGGGTCGTGCTGAGATGAGGACGTAAGCATGTTCATGTCTGTTTACTGGGGAAATGCGGGAGACATGGGTTAAGTAACATGCATTATACCATTAGACTGATAGGGTGTGTGTTAGCGCAGGTGAGATCGATTATGTACAGCGTATAGCCAGGACCTTATGGAGCAAACAGAACCTTCTTCACACCGGCAAGAAAGGGGGAGAACGGATCCCAGTCCAGGACATCAAACTTTGTTGTCCTGAGACATAGGGGTATGTTTTCTCTGCCCGATGCTTTAGGTAGGTTCTGCTTTGCAAAAGAACACATTTTTAATCTTTTGGTATAATGCTGGGGATTTTATTGTATATTTGTTATGTGTAAGTAACCGTATGTTGTGTATGATTTGTCAGTATTGATTGGGATAATTTTCCTCTGTTATGGGACCCATTTAATGAAACCTAGAATGTGTGTGTGACTGAGCAGTTTGATTTGGTTTAACGGGGGAGGGGCAGCCAGGCATGGCTTTCCCATCACTAACAATGGGGAAAGTTGACTACTTTCTGTGGAGAATAACATGGGGGAGCTCTTTTTGAGAAGAAAACATCATGCATGCAAGCATGCATTTATTTGGGAACAAGAGTGTATGTTTGAGTCGTGTTATGGGGTGTGGTTGTTTGATTGGAGAGCCTGTGTTGTTTGGCTGGCCAAGGTCCCTAGTAGTATATAGCCTAAAATGTTTGTAAGTGTTCATGTGGTGTCTCAGATGTGTAATTTTGTGGGGAGAAGATTATGCTTCTAGTGAAGAAATCTTGGTTTGTGCTTGGTTTTGGCGGGATCAGCAACTGCATTTCATGTGTTGGTGTTTTAGTGTGGCCCTTTTGTTAGAAAAAAAGAAAACCAAAAATGTAGCGCTGAAAAGAGAGTATTGATAATGACAATGAAAAAAATATATAGTGAAGTGACTGGCACCAACCCAAATGGTACGATCCTAATACACAAAAAATGCAAAGGCTAATAGTCCACAGAGTCCATATATATTTCATCACAAAGAATACAAAGACTAAAAAAAAAAAAAACAGTCCCCAGAGTCCATATATATGTCATCACAAAGAATACAAAGACTAATAAAAACAGTCCCCAGAGTCCATATATATGTCACCAATATGATGGCTCATAAGTTGCATAAGCAAAAAGGTGATCCCAAGGGCATCTGGGGAGATGACATCAAACGAAGCGTGAATAAAATGGGTACTCTTACCAGAGACAGAGGACCTATTGGGGGTAACACCAGGTCAAACGAGCTTGGACAAATGAATCCTCGACTCCACAGGAACCGTGCAAACAGATCACTGATGGTCCACCAGTCAATGGAGGGGCTGTAGGTCCCTTCTTCAATGGAGGAAGGGTCAGCACCGTCTCGAAGGTTCAAAATTTTCTTCCAAAGGTCCCAATGGAAAAAAGATGATCTCCAACCAATATTCAATAATGGCGAGAAAACTCTTGGAGGGAATCATATGTAAAACAAAAAGAACAACGGCTTCCCATCCTGTAGGTCAAAAACAGGATTTGCTGTTTATTGGCATAAAACCAGCATAAAACGCGTAGGGAGAAGTTTCTATGTTCTCTGTATTACTTTTATATCTGTGATCACGTTTTTTTTTTTTTTTGCACATGCTGGTTTTATGCCAATAAACAGCAAAGCCTGTTTTTGACCTACACGATGGGAAGCCATTTTGTTTTACATATGATTCCCTCTGAGAGTTTTCTCGTCATTATTGAATATTGGTTGGAGATCATCTTTTTCCATTGGGACCTTTGGAAGAAAATTTGGAACCTTCGAGACGGTGTTGACCCCTCCTCCATTGACTAAGGGACCTACAGCCCCTCCATTGGCTGGTGGACCATCGGTCCACACACGGACACACGGAAAGTCCGGCGATTGCTAGTGCGATGACGTACAGCACGTACGACATGACTAGAAAAAGGAAGTTTAATAGCCAATAGCTTCTTTCTCGTACTTGCTTCTGAGCGTGCGTTTTCTTAGTCCGCCGGACTAGCATACTCACGAACGCATTGTCCGCTGAAACCCAAGTTTACACTGAAAAAGTCCGCTGAAGCCCACACACGATTGGATTGACCGGTGAAATGCGGTCCAGCGGACTAAGTACGCCGGACAATTTGATCGTGTGTACGCGGCATTAGAAGAAGTAAATGGCACACAGGGTTTTCCTTTGATGCAAATTGTGGGGGCTCCAGAATATCTGTTCTGAGCAGAGAAAATTGTGTTTCCAGTCTTTTTTGGGTTTTAGAATTCTTAGATTGGGTTCTGGAGTCCAGAGGCTTCAAAGAGTTGAGGAAAGGAAAAAGCCTCTAACCCTGGGTTGAGGTATTACTGAAGGCCAGCAGGCTGTTTGGGGGGGTATGACCAACCTGCATAATCATGGGCCTGACATTGATTTAGGGGTCTACCCGGGAGACAATATGTCCCTGTCCAACCTCAAGGGAGTGGGATAGAGAAGCAGGAAGCTGCAAGAGAAAGAGCCGAGAGTAGCAGGGCTGCACATAAGCACAGCGGTGCTGAGAGATGATGCGAGGGACCAGACTAAAAACTAGAGTTGCCACCTCATCCCTTTAAACCCGAACACAAATGAATTACACAGGTTCTGAGGCTAATTTAAAGCAGATAAGGCAACAAGTGAGTTTAATTACCACCTTAGAGTGGAAGTAAACCCTCCTATCGTTTTCAGCCAAGGAAGTTGCCATTTGGCCTCCCTTTAATCTTTAACTGCCATGAAGCTGCACATGTGATCAGTTACGACACCAGCCATTGGATGGTTTGACAGTTTGGTTGAGAGCACAACCAATGTGACAGTTAACATTTCCGGCATGCCATGTTTTTTCAAACTGTTAGATCGATGGGTTTACTTCCACTTTAATCAGCCACAGAACCTGTGTAATCAATATGTGTTCGGATGTAAAGAGATGAGGTGGCAACCCTACTAAAAACCTATGCTTGAGGCCTGAGAAGTAGTTCTGCAAGAGGGAGCCAGGAGGCTTAATATAAATTGTATTTGTGTTTAATATGATGGTGGGACCCCCTGTGAGGTCAACCCTTTTCTTAGAATGTTTACTTTCTCATTAAATATATTCATGAGTAAAATACAGTCATGTAGTAATGTCTCTTATTTTGGGTTTAGGGTGGTGCATAGGACCTTTTGTCATTGAGCTTTTGTTTGCATCAGATGTGTTTTTTATTATCATACAAGTCTATGAGAAGGCAAAACTCTCTTGGAGTAGGTCAATGCAGATCAGAAAAGGTCAAATGTTCCTGTCAATGAATTCTGCATGATCTCTGAAGCCTCTCAAACTGATGCCATCGACACAAGCCCAAATCCCATTGACACAGGTAACTGTACAGTGTCCTGTTCCTGTGGTACTTACACCGGGTTGTTATTGTCTGGAGAATTTCCAATTCGGACCTCAGCGCCCATCAACCGTTTCATTGAGCCGTCTGTTCGTCCAGTGACTACAACGACATTCACTTTGAATTTCTGTTTCAGGTTTACCTTCCACCAGGGTGATGGGTCTGCATTTGTGTGGGTACAGAAGCCATTAAACCAGTTGGTATCTGTCACACCATCAATGGCCTTTTTAGCGTAACCAATTGGCTGGTTTGGATAATCAGAACTCTGTGAGGCTTCCCCGCTTCTGGCAATATTTGTAGCTGAAGAAAGAAAAACAAAACACACTCAATAATTATACATCGTGTACAAAGACAGCACGGATTCATGAAAGACAGAAGTCGTCAGACAAACTTGATTTCTTTTTATGAGGTGGAAAGTAAAAACTTGGACAGAGGGGTGGAGGTGGACGTGGTATACTTGGACAGAGGGGTGGCGGTGGATGTTGTATACCTTGACAGAGGGGTGGAGGTGGACATGGTATACTTGGACAGAGGGGTGGCGGTGGATTTGGTATACTTGGATTTTGCGAAAGCGTTCGATACAGTTCCGCACACACGGCTCATGTGTAAGGTAAAGTCTACAGGTTTGGAAATATCAGTTTGTAAATGGATAGAAAACTGGCTAAAAGAAAGAATTCAGAGAGTAGTGGTTAATGATTGTTACTCTGAATGGTCTAAGGTTATCAGTGGTGTACCCCAAGGTTCAGTGCTGGGACCTTTATTTTTAATAACTTTATAAATGATATTGGGTCTGGGATCAAAAGTAACATTTCCGTCTTTGCAGATGACACCAAGCTATGCAGTGGGATAACGTCCTTACAGGATGTCTCCAATTTACAAGCCGACCTCAATGCTCTGTCTAATTGGGCGACTATGTGGCAGATGAGGTTTAATGTTGAGAAACGTAAAGTTCTGCACTTGGGGGCTAAGAATATGCATCATACATGCTAGGGGGAGTACAACTGTTGAAGGATCTGGGGGTTTTGATAGATCATAAGCTCAATAGCAGCATGCAATGCCAAGCTGCAGTTTCCAAAGCGAGCAAAGTCCTTTCTTGTATTAAGAGAGGTATGGACTCCAGAGAGAAAGATATAATTTTGCCCCCCTGTACAGATCATTAGTAAGACCTCTTCTGGAATATGCAGTTCAGTTTTGGGCACCAGTTCAAAAAAAGGATATCTGGGAACTGGAGAAAGTGCAGAGAAGGGCAACCAAACTGAAAAGAGGCATGGAGGAGCTCAGCTATGAGGAAAGATTAGAGGAACTGAATTTATTCACTCTTGAGAAGAGGAGATTAAGGGGGGATATGATCAACATGTACACATATATAAGGGGTCCATATAGTGAACTTGGTGTTGAGTTATTCACTTTACAGTCAACAGAGAGGACAAGGGGGCACTCTTTACGTCTAGAGGAAAAGAGATTTCATCTCCAAATACGGAAAGGTTTCTTCACAGTAAGAGCTGTGAAAATGTGGACTCCCTGCAGAGGCGGTTCTGGCCAGCTCAGTAGATTGCTTTAAGAAAGGCCTGGATTATTTACTAAATGTACGTAATATAACTGGGTAATAACATTTATAGGTAAAGTTGAAAATCTGATGGCCTCTCGGGGGGAATCAGGAAGGAATTTTTTCCCCTGCTGTAGCAAATTGGATCATGCTCTGCTGGGGTTTTTTACCTTCCTCTGGATCAACTGTGGGTATAGAATTGGGTATATGGGATTGTATGATATTATTTTTTTTTTATTTTTTTGGTTGAACTGGATAGACTTCTGTCTTTTTTTCAACCTGATTAACTATGTAACTATGTAACAAAGTATTTCCATTGTTCTAAAGGGGCCTTCACCAAAAAAAGAACTGTAAACTGCAATGTTGTCAATAATTTCACTGAGACCGTCGGATTGATTTACTGCAAAATCAGCATCCAGGTAAATTTAGGGGTATACTTATTTTAACCAAATGAAAAATATGGATCATGAAAATTAATTTTTATGTTGGTTTTTCCAGCATATCACCTTTTTCGGTAGGCACTTGTAGTCATCCGCAGTGGCAATACAAGTGGAGGAGAAAGTCGAAAGGAAACTAGTTCACCTATATTCTTCATAGTCACAAAGAGGTGGCATCTGATTGGATGCTGGCATCCCATATGGCATTGGTGGACATCTTGAGTCAGTAAGAATCTATTCAAGACCCTGGTTCCCGGGTTTGGTGTGCATTTCATGTGTGAATAGAGTAGGGACAGGTCACCCATCTGTCAGGGACAGTGATTAGCATCAGGGAGAGGTTCCAGATGAGCGGGGGAAGTGCAGAGACATGCCATCCTTCTTGGAATCCTCCCCACTTGGATATGGACTGGCCAGGCCACATTTCACCCCTCAAAACAGGCACCGTCAGCACACCAGAGACCTTCCGCCATTACTCTTTGCTGTTTCATTCTGTGAGCGCTCCCAGTTGGGTTGCCTTCTCGCTGGGCATGTTGGGTATTCCTGAACTTCAATTTCGATACAATTCTGTTTTCTGCCACTGAAGTCTGAGTGTTTACCACCCTGCACCTCCCCACACACTATTTCAATCAAGATTCAATGATGGCCTGTTCAAATGTTTAAAAAGTCAGCCATTTCTATGGATTGTTTTTACATTTTTATATGGCTATGTTTTACTAAGAATAAGAGACAGGAATAGGCTGTATAAAAACGTTGGAATTGGTCTAGTTTCTAGGTGAGTGTTGTTGATACCTTTAGTGCATATCTCTTTAAAATACCTGAAGGAGTTCTTTTGATGACCTACCTGCTGCCATAAGAGTGTATTCAGACCCTCCTCCTCATCTAGTGCACCACAGTTATTTTTATGTACTTTTTTACCTTTATATTATTCTTACCTCCAGGTGGAGGGCTGCAGCACCAAGCCAGACCCAACGACCCCAGGAAAAGCAAAGCCAACAAAGTCTTCATTCTGGAGGGGAAACCAAGACACAAAGAGTCTGTTGCCATAATATGTTACACGAAAAGGTGATTCTGCATCTCTTCCTCAGTAATTTCATATACAGTGCCTTGAGAAAGTATTCACACCCTTTGAAATTTTCCACATTTTGTCATGTTACAACCAAAAACTTAAATGTATTTTTTGGGGATTTTATGTGATAGACCAACACAAAGTGGCACATAATTGTGAAGTGAAAGGAAAACGATAAATGGATTTCTACATTTTTTCTAAATAAATATGTGAAAAGTGTGGGGGTGCATTTGTATTCAGCCCCCTTTACTCTGATCCCCCTAATTAAAATTTAGTGGAACCAATTGCATTCAGAAGTCACCTAATTAGTAAATAGAATCCACCTGTGTTTAATTTAATCTCAGTATAAATATAGCTGTTCTGTGAAGCCCTCAGAGGTTTTTTAAAGAACCTTAGTGAACAAACAGCATCATGAAGGCCAATGAACACACCAGACAGGTCAGGGATAAAGTTGTGGAGAAGTTTAAAGCAGGGTTAGGTTATAAAAAAATATCCCAAGCTTTGAACATCTCACGGAGCTCTGTTCAATCCATCATCCAAAAATGGAAAGAGTATTGCACAACTGCAACCCTACCAAGACATGGCCGTCCACCTAAACTGACAGGCTGGGCAAGGAGAGCATTCATCAGAGAAGCAACCAAGAGGTCCATGGTAACTCCGGAGGAGCTTCAGAGATCCACAGCTCAGGGGGGAGAATCTGTCCACAGGACAACTATTAGTTGTGTACTCCACACATCTGGCCTTTATGGAAGAGTGACAATAAGAAAACCATTGTTGTAAGAAAGTCATAAGAAGTCCTGTTTGCAGTTTGCGAGAAGCCATGTGGGGGACACAGAAAACATGTGAAAGAAGGTGATCTGGTCAGATGAGACCAAAATTGAACTTTTTGGCCTAAAAGCAAAACGCTATGTGTGGCGAAAAACTAACACTGCACATCACCCTGAACACACCATCCCCACTGTGAAACATGGTGGTGGCAGCATCATGTTGTGCGGATGCTATTCTTCAGCAAGGACAGGGAAGCTGGTCAGAGTTGATGGGAAGATGGATGGAGTCAAATACAGGGAAATCTTAAGCCGCGTACACACGGGCGGACTGTCTGGCCAACTTAGTCCGTCAGACAATCCGACGGACAGTCCGTCATACTTTCGAATGAACGGACTTGACCACACACACCACTTTTTGAGCGGACTAATACGGCGTACTAAGTCCGTCATACTATCCGCCCTACTTTTGAAATGAACGGACTCGCCCACACACGCGGAGGAAAGTCCGCTCATTTCGAGCACGTCTCCAGGTAGGCGGGGCCCGCGAAGGAGACGTCGCTGACCCACCGCCATCTGGTATGAACTTAAAGGGGAACCCCAACGCCAAAAAAAATCAGCGTGGGGGTCCCCCCCAAGTCCACAACAGACCCTTGTCCGAGCACGCTACCCGGCCGGCCAGGAAAGGGGGGCGAGCGAGCGCCCCCCCCCTCCTGAGCAGTACCAGGCCGCGTGCCCTCAACATGGGGGGGTGCCTTGGGGAAGGGGGGGCTGCGCGGCCCCCCCACCCCAAAGCACCTTGTCCCCATGTTGATGAGGACAAGGGCCTCTTCCCGACAACCCTGGCCGTTGGTTGTCGTGGTCTGCGGGCGGGGGGCTTATCGGAATCCGGGAGCCCCCTTTAATAAGGGGGCCCCCAGATACCGGCCCCCCACCCTATGTGAATGAGTATGGGGTACAATGTACCCCTACCCATTCACCTGTAAAATAAAAGTACCAAAAAAAACACAACACACGAGATAAAATACTTTATTGCACAGCTCCGGGGGTCTTCCGTCTTCGGGGGTCTTCTCGCCGGACTCCTCCGCTATCTTCTTGTAGCTCTTTTGCTAGCGGAGGAGTCCGGCTTTCTTCCTCGCCGCCGGCCTCTTCTCCCGACTTCGAGGGTCTTGTCCCCCTCTTCGGTTCTTCTGCCGGGCCACCGCGCCTTCTTATAGCTCTTTTACAGGCGGTGGCCCGGTCTTCTGTCGCCGCCGCCTTCCGTTCTTCTTCTTCTTCTCCAGGAGATGTTGCCTCGACGATCTCTCCGGCCGGAATGCCAGGGACGCACTGCGCGGCCACTTATATAGGGACAAGGGGCGGTGTCACATGGCTTTATGTCCAAGGCACCCCCCATGTTGAGGGCACGCGGCCTGGTACGGCTCTGGAGGGGGGGCGCTCGCTCGCCCCCCTTTCCTGGCCGGCCGGGTAGCGTGCTCGGACAAGGGTCTGTTGTGGACTTGGGGGGGACCCCCACGCCGATTTTTTTCGGCGTTGGGGTTCCCCTTTAAGTCCATACCAGGCGGCGGGGCCAGCGACGTCTCCTTTGCGGGCCCCGCCTACCTGGATACCCGCTCGAAATGAGCAGACTTTTCTCCGGGCGGGAAAAGTCCGCTCATTTCAAAAGTACGGCGGACTGGCATACACACGGGCGGATTGCCTGCCGAAATGCGAGTCCGACGGACAGTATTACGGAAATTCCGAAATACTTAGTCTGCCAGACTGCACGCTGAAAAAGTCCGCTGAAGCCCACACACGAGCGGACTGTCCGCTGAAATGTGTTTCGGCGGACTAAGTTGGCCAGACAGTCCGCCCGTGTGTACGCGGCTTTAGAAGAAAACCTGTTAGAGTCTGCAAAAGACTTGAGACTGGGACGGAGGTTCACCTTCCAGCAGGACAACGACCCGAAACATACAGCCAGAGCTACAGTGGAATGGTTTAGATCAAAGCATATTCATGTGTTAGAATTAGGGATGAGCTTTCTGACTCGAACATTGGCTGTTCGCCCGTTTGTTGAAAAGCGAACATGGGCCACTCACGCAGGGTGCCTTTGGCCAATTATGGCTCAGGGGGTTAAGTCCACGCCCCACACTATATAAGGCCGCCTGCATGTCGGCCCTGTGTATTGTGTGGCTGGAATTGGCTGAGAGAGAGTGTGTCATTTCATTTAGATTGAGCAGGTAGGTGATTCAGTTAGCTGCAGTGTATTTAATATATATATATATATATATATATACTCTCAGTCTCGTGTATGTATGTATATATATATATATATATATATATATATATATATATATATATATATATATATATATATCCAATGTATCCAGTTTAGCTAGATCTGACTGCAGTCCATTCCTGGTGGTGTACTATTTCTGATATACTTCAGGCAGGCAGGTGATTCAGTTACCTGCAGTGTATTTTATATATATATATATATATATATATATATATACAGTCAGTCTCACAAGCCTATATCTGACTGCAAGCTATTCCTGGTGTACCTTTTCAAATACACTTTCAGGCAGGCAAGTGATTCAGTGATCTGTAGTGCGTAAAATGTATATATATAGTCTCCTACATATATACCCACTGCATTCTAGTCTAGCCAAGCCTATATCTGACTGCAGGCCATTCCTGGTGTATGTTTTCAAATACACTTTCAGGCAGGCAGGCAGATGATTCAGTGATCTGCAGTGCATAAAATATATATATAGTCTCCTACATATATATCCACTGCATTCTAGTCTAGCCAAGCCTATATCTGACTACAGGTCATTCCTGGTGTACGTTTTCAAATATACTTTCAGGCAGGTGATTCAGTGATCTTCAGTGCATTAAATATATATAAACTCTCCTATATATATATATATATATATATATATATATATATATATATATATATATATATATCTCCACTGCATTCCAGTCTAGCCAAGCCTATATCTGACTGCAGGCCATTCCTAGTGTACGTTTTCAAATATACTTTCAGGCAGGCAGGCAGGTAATTCAGTGATCTGCAGTGCATAAAATATATATACAGTCTGCTACAGATATCCACTGCATTCTAGTCTAGCCAAGCCTATATCGGACTGCAGGCCATTTCTGGTGTACGTTTTCAAATATACTTTCAGGCAGTCAGGTGATTCAGTAATCTGCAGTGCATTACATATATATACAGTCTCCTACATATATATCCACTGCATTCTAGTCTAGCCAAGCCTATATCTTACTGCAGGCTATTTCTGGTGTACTTTTTCTAGTAAACTTCAGGCAGTGTTTTGTTAATAAAATTTTACAGCATGTCTGGAAGGCCACCAAGGAGAGGCAGATGCTCAGCTCACAGGCCACTAAAAGAGGGCAAGCAGACTCTGTGTCTACAGCTAACAGTGCTGGTCGTGGACACGGTGCATCTTCAGTATGTGGCCGGTGGGCATGCTTGTCCTTTTTTTTGGCAGCTGGCCGTGTTGATCCACAACATGCAGAAGAGTTGGTAGAGTGGATAACTAAGCCATCCTCATCCTCCTCATTCTCTGTCACCCAGGCTCAGAGTAGCTTGCCTGCCAATGCAGCTACCAAAGCAGACTATTCCATTGGCCCAATGTCATCAATCACTTCTTCCCTAGCCCCACCATCATGCACGGAGGAGTCCCCCAAACTGTTCGACCACAGTGTTGGGTACATGCTACAGGAGGATTTGCAGCGTTTTGAAGGCTCTGATGATGGTACCCAGGTTGAGGAAGGCAGTAACGTGAGCCCAGAGAGAGGGGGTGCCCAAGAAGGACAAGAAACTGGCAGTCATGTTCCCACAGCTGCAGCACATTGCCAGGTTTCCTCCAGTGACGAGGAGGGAGGGGATGATGAGGTCACTGACTCTACGTGGGTGCCTGATAGAAGAGAGGAGGAAGAGGAGGCCCATCTCCAATGAGGCAGGGTGCCCTCCAGGGCTCAGCTTAAGGGCAGCCACCCGACTGCATCACACTGCAGAGCTCTGCATAAGCAGGGCTCTGCTGACTCCCTGCGCATTTTTGAAAAGTTCTTTGGTGTGGGCCTTTTTTGATACGTGTGCAGCAGATAGCACCGTTGCTGTTTGCAACATGTGTCTGAAGTGTATCAAGCATGGCCAAAACATAGGCCACTTGGGCACCACATGCTTGAACAGACATATGTCAACCTCCCATGCAGTCCGTTGGCAACAGTACTTAAAAGACCCACACCAAAGAACAAGGTTGACCTCTCCTTGCTCCTCATCAGCTGGGATCTCCAACCCCACTATAACTTCAGTCCTCTCAGAAACCTGCACGTAGAGTAATGAAGGTGTAGAATTAGGTGTGCCAAGTACTTTCGGGCAATCTGCTATCGCTACACCAACATCCGATTGTAGCAGGCAAATTTCCATACCCCAGTTGCTAAACAGTCAAAAGAAATTTGGTCTCAGCCATCCACATGCTCAGCGACTGAATGCTAGCTTGGCTAAATTGCTAGCACTCCAACTGCTGCCTTTTCAGCTAGTAGACTCTGCCCCCTTTTGTGAATTTGTGGAATGTGCGGTACCTCAGTGGCAGATTCCCAAACGCCATTTTTTTTTTCACGGAAGGCCATTCCGGCTCTCTACTGGCATGTGGAAGGAAATGCCTCGTTGGACAGGGTGATCAGCGGTAAGGTGCATATTACCGCTGACTCATGGTCCAGCAAGCATGGACAGGGACGTTATCTTTCTTTTACGGCACACTGGGTAACTCTGCTGGCAGCTGGGAAGGATGCAGGGCAGGGTGCAGTATTTTTGGAGCTTGTTCCGCCACCACGCCTCCAAAATGCTAGCTTGCGACAATGGTAACAGGAAACTTGACCCATGTTCCCTGTTTGGCTCATGTCCTTAATTTGTCCTTAATTTGGTGGTGCAGCGGTTCTTGTGCAGGTACCCGGGCTTACAGGATCTCCTGAGGCAGGCCAGGAAAGTCTGTGGGCATTTCCTCTGGTCATATAATGCCAGTGTTCAGCTGGCTGACCTTCAAAAGGAATTTAACCTGCCCAAGAACCACCTCATTTGTGACATGACCAAGAGGTGGAACTCAATGTTGGCAAAGCTGCAATGGCTGCACATCAATGAGTACCTGTGTGAGTATGGCACCGGGACAAGGTCAGGGGAGCTTGCCTTTTTTTCGCTACGCCAATGGCTACTGATCAAAGATGCATGCACTGTCCTGTCACCATTTGAGGAGGCCACGAGGATGGTGAGCAGTGACAGTGCATGCATGAGTGATACTGTCCCTCTTGTCTTCCTGTTGTAGCACACACTTAGTGGCATAATGGACAGGGCACTTGAGGCAGAAATGCGGGAGGAAGAGGAGGACTTCCTTACCTCTCAAGGCCCCCTTTATCCAGATACTAGTATTGCTGCAGGCCCACAATCACACAGGAAGAAGAAGAGGAGGAGGAGGATTGTGTCAGCATGGAGGTGGAGGATAACACTCGGCATCAGCAGCAGTATTCAAGGGATCGTTTGCAGTCCCCAGAAACCCATGGAGTTGTACGTGGCTGGGAGGAGGTGGTTGAGGATCATGTGATCCTTAATGACCCAGAGGACTCCGGATTGAATGCCTCAGCAAACCTTCGCTGCAAGGCCTCCCTGATCCTGCAAAGCTTGCGAAAGGACCCTCGGATTCATGGAATCAAGGAGAGGGATCATTACTGGCTGGCAACCCTTCTTGATCCATATTATAAGGGTAAGGTTGCAGAACTTATCCAGCCTTCGCAGAGGGAGCAGAGGATGAAACATCTTTGGGAGGCCTTGCAGAAAGGTTTGTGCAATTAGTTTCCAGAGCCTGAGAGGTTAAAATTTCCTGGTCCTCCTGGACAATGTGTTGATGAGGTCAGTCACAGAAGGAGCTAGGGAGAAGGTGGCCATCTGACCGATGGGTTCAGACAATTCTTTAGTCCACAGCCCAACCATCGCCAGCATCTGATTTACATGGTGCAGGAATACCTAGGGGCAAGATCAGACTTGGAGACTTTTCCAACTGAAAATCCACTGGGTTACTGGGTCTTGAGGATGGATCACTGGCCAGAGCTTGCACAATATGCAATTGAGCTACTGGCCTGTCCTGCATCCATCATTATTTTTGAATGCACATTCAGTTCTGCTGGAGGCTCACAGAGTGTGCCTGTCCACAGACTCAGCTGATCGGCTCACCTTCATAAAAATGAATCAGTCTTGGATCACTAGCTACCAAGCACCTGATGCTGATATAACCTATTAATTCTTCTATGAATGTGAGATCCCTTGAAGAATGCCTATACTGAGTGACTATCCTGTTATGCTGAGTGACTATGCTATTCCTCCTCAATGTTCTTGTTGATAGCTTCTAAGAACATTTTTGCTTCAGGGCACCACCACCAGTGCCTAAGGCTCAATTTGTCTGCCCCTGTTTAACAGGGGTGTATAATAATCATTTTTGCTGTAATATTTTGCAGCATGGCTCATTCTTGCGCTCAACTACAATATCTGTGAGGGGTTTCAGTTTTGTGGCACCACCAGTGCCTAAGGCCCAATTTTTCTGCCCCTGTTTAACAGGGGCGTGTAATTACAATTTTTACTGTAATATTTCACAGCAGGGCTCATTCCTGCTCTCAACTATAGTATCTGTGAGGGGTTGCAGTGTTGTGGCACCCCCACCAGTGTCTAAGGCCCAATTTTTCTGCCCCTGTTTAACAGGGGCGTGTAATTACAATTTTTGATCTAATATTTCACAGCAGGGCCCGTTCCTGCACCCACCAAGAGTAACTGTGAGGGCTTACAGTGTTCTGGTACCACCAGCACCTAAGGCCCAATTTTCTGCTGAGTATATAGGGCAGGGCGTATAGTATATACAGACCATCCCCTACTTTCAAACATCCTTACAAATGACTCCTACTCACAAACGGAGGGAGACAATAGGAAGGGAGAGGAAATCTACCCCTAGGTAGGGAACATTTTCTCCTGTAAGAGTTAATATGGGAAAAAGGTGTCTCGTCTGATGCTTTATCACCAATCCTTGTTTCCCTAATAACCCCAAATTTTAAAAATCCAATTATCATTGGGACAGAAAGTGAGGTGAAATCTTCTGAACAGGGTCACAGACAGCAAAACAAATGTTACAGGGGTGATAACCATTCCCTATGTTATCCAAAAAGCTTAAACATAGATTTTTTGGCTGGAGCTACACTTACAAAATGTACCTGTTCCAAATTACAGATTCAACTTAAGAACAAACCTACAGTCCCTGTCTTGTTTGGACCGCCTGTATACTGCTGTTCAGAGTGGGGGGTACCCATGCCGGTTTTTTTCTCAATAATTTTCATCCATATTGCCGGAACCCGACAATACATTACAGCCGCAAGCAGTTGTAAACTACTTTTATTCCTTTAGAAATGTCATTTTGTGCAGGGACTGTTCTAAACACGGGAAACACGTGCCACTTTACAGGCATACTATAGACACCCCACCAGGTACGATATTTAAAGGAATATTTCACTTTTATTTTTTCGCGTTAAGCATTATTAAAATCACTGCTCCCGAAAAAAACGGCTGTTTTTAAAACTTTTTTTGTCCCCTGGGGCAGGACCCGGGTCCCCAAACTCTTTTTAGGACAATACCTTGCATATTAGCCTTTAAAATGCGCACTTTTGATTTTTCACGTTCGAGTCCCATAGACTTTAATGGGGTTTGTGTTTTCGCACAAATTTTTGGTCTGTTCGCATGTTCTGTCTTGGACTGAACCGGGGGATGTTCGGCTCATCCCTAGTTAGAATGGTCCAGTCAAATTCTAGACCTAAATCCAGTAGAGAATCTGTGGCAAGGCCTAAAAATTGCTGTTCACAGACGCTCTCCATCCAATCTGACAGAGCTTGAGCTATTTTTCAAAGAAGAATGGGCAAAAATGTCACTCTAGATGTGCAAAGCTGGTAGAGACATCCCCAAAAGCCATGTAGCTGTAATTGCAGTGAAAGGCGGTTCTACAAAGTATTCACTCAGGGGGCGCCATACAAATGCCCCCCCACACTTTTCACATATTTATTTGTAAAACATTTTAAAAACCATTTATCATTTTCCTTCCACTTCACAATTATGTGCCACTTTTTGTTGGTCTATCAGCTAAAATCCCAATAAAATACATTTACGTTTTTGGTTGTAACATGACAAAATGTGGAAAATTTCAAGGGGTGTAAATACTTTTTCAAGTCACCGTATATGGCACAACTGAAAGTAAAGCATATAAAAAATAAAAACATTCATTTTTTTAGTTTGTGACAAACTAGCTGGAACTCAGAGGAGGCACCATTTGGGTCATACAGGTTCCTCCACCCCAAACTCCCTCACCCATGTCTTTATGGACCTTGCTTTGTGCACTGTTCCAGATCATTTGGTGGAGGGGGGATTATGATGTGGGGGTTGTTTTTCGGGGGTTGGGCTTGGCCCCTTAGTTCCAGTAAAGGGAACTCTTAAGGCGTCAGCAGACCTTTTGGACAATTTCAGGCTCCCAACTTTGTGGGAACAGTTTGGGGATGGCCCCTTCCTGTTCCAGCATTCCAGTGCACAAATGAAGGTCCATAAAGACATAGATGAGCGAGTTTGGGGTGGAGGAACGTGACTGGCCTGTACAGAGTCCTGAGCTCAACCCGATAGAACATCTTTTAGGATGAATTAGAGCCAGGCCTTCTCGTCCACAAATGTGCTTCTGGAAGAATGGTCAAACAATCCCATAGACACACTACTAAACCTTGTGGACATCCTTCCCAGAAGAGTTAAAGCTCTTATATAGCTGCAAAGGGCGGGCCAACTCAATATTGAACCCTACGGACCAAGACTGGGATGCCATTAAAGCTCATGTGAGTGTAAAGGCAGACGTCCCAATACTTTTGACAATATAGTGTATATTTGAAAATCCAACAATCCTAATGTACTGATGGACAATCTAATTTCTTGAGGCCCCGAAAATGGTAGGACAGTACAAATGACCCCTTTTTGGAAAGTAGATAGTCTGAGGCATTTAGGCTCAGTTCACACTAGTGCGGGCCGCACGGCCCGCGTTTGCTCGGGCAAGGCAGCCCATTCATTTGAACAGGCCGCTGCGCCGCATGAACCGCACAAAAAAAGTTGCATGCACCTTTTTAAAAATGTAGCTGCAGAGAAACTACGTGGTCTTTTTGACCAATGCGGTTTCCCTGCGGTTCCCACACTCATGATCACGTTGCGGGCTGAGATGCATGGAAGTGCCATTCAGAATGAATGACAGCCCTGCGCATCTTGCAAGAGCAGTGCGATTCAGCTGCCAGTGGTTGTGGGTGCAGGATTCCCGCAACCGGAAAGCACGGGCCTGCACTAGTGTGAACCGAGCCTTACAGCGCCATCATATGACTGGTGTGGTGGTGGTCAGGGACACTGATTGGTGACAGTATGTTTTTTTTTTTTTTTTACATACCCTCATCAAAGTAGTTCAGTGTTACTATAGTGATCCTGTACTACTCTGAGGGGGTGATCAGGGATTTTTTATTTTTTTGCACTGTTATTTCTTATAACAGTGATGATCAATGTTATAAGCAATAGTTTTAGCTGTCATAAAGGGTTTTCATTCATTCGAAAAATTTAAAATTTTTTTTTTACGAACTGTCACCAGTGCAGTACAGCATCATCATGTGACTGGTGTGGTGGTGATCAGGGATACTGACACTGACACTGGTGACATTATGTAAAAAAAGGGAAAAAAAAATATATATATATATATATATATATATATATATATATATATATATATATATATATATATATATATATATATAAATATTTTTTATTAAATTATTTTAAACATTTTCACTTTTCTTATGATTTTTTTTTTTACATACCCTCATTAGAGTAGTTTTTACATACTGTCACCAGCATGATCAGGGATACTGACTGATGACAGTATGTAAAAAAATACAAATAAAAAATAATTTTTTATTCCATTTTTAAAAATTTTTTTCTTTTCTTACGATTTTTTTTTTTTTTTTTACATACCTTCATAAGAGTAGTTCAGTGTCACTATAGTGATACTGTACTGCTCTAAAAGGGGTAGGGGTGATCAGGGTTTCTTTTATTTTTCTTTTTTTTGCACTGTTATTGCTTATAACAGTGATGCTCAATGTTATAAGCAATAGTTTTAGCTGTCATAAATGGTTTTCATTCATTCAAAAAATTTAAATTTTTTTTTTTTACGAACTGTCACCAGTGCAGTACAGCATCATCATGTGACTGGTGTGGTGATGATCAGGGATACTGACTGGTGACATTATGTAATAATAGGGAAAAAAAAATAATAAAAAAAAAAAAAATATATATATATATATATATATATATATATATATATATATATATATATTATTTTTATTTTTTATTTTTTTACATATGTATATATATATATATATATATATATATATATACATATATATATATATATATATATATATATATATATATATATTTTTTTTTTTATTAAATGATTTTAAACATTTTCACTTGTCTTATGATTTTTTTTTTTACATACCCTCATTAGAGTAGTTTTTACATACTGTCACCAGCATGATCAGGGATACTGACTGATGACAGTATGTAAAAAAATACAAATAAAAAATCATTTTTTATTCAATTTTTTTTTTTTTTTATTCTTTTCTTATGATTTTTAAAAAAAAATGTTTACATACCTTCATAAGAGTAGTTCAGTGTCACTATAGTGATACTGTACTGCTCTAAAGGTGGTAGGGGTGATCAGGGTTTTTTTTTCTTTTCTTTTTTTTTTTGCACTGTTATTGCTTATAACAGTGATGCTCACTGTTATAAGCAATAGTTTTAGCTGTCATAAATGGTTTTCATTCATTTAAGAAATTAATTATTATTTTTTTTTTTTACATACTGTCCTCAGCATAGTACAGTGTCATCACATACGACTGGTGTGGTGGTGATCAGGGATACTGATTGGTGACAGTATGTAAAAAAAGAAAAAAAAAAGAAATAACTTTTAATTACATTTTTTTAAACATTTTTTCTTTTTCTTACGATTTTTTACATTTTTTTTTACATACCTTCATTAGAGTAGTTCAGTGTCAATATAGTGATATTGTACTGCTCTAAAGGGGGTAGGGGGGTGATTTTTTTTTTTTTTTTTGCTGTTGCACTTCTATTGCTTATATCAATGTTATAAGCAATAGTTTTAGCTGTCATAAATTATTTTCATTCATTCAAGAAATTAAAATGTGTTTTTTTTTAACATACTGTCACCAGCACAATACAGAGTCATCACATCATCAGTGGTGCTCTGATTACAGTATAGCCCCAGCAGTGCCCATCAGTGACCCCAATCAGTGCCCATTAGTTACCCCAATCAGTGTTGCCTTTCAGTCCCCCTTAGTGCCTGCTTATCAGTGCTGCCCATCAATGCCCATCAGTGTCACCTATCAATGCCCATCAGTGTTGCCCATCAGTGCTGCATATCAGTGCCCATCAGTGTGGCATATTAGTGCCTCCTCATCAGTGCTACCTAATCAGTGCCCTTCAGTGCCCATAAGTGCCACCTCATAAGTGCCGCCTCATCAGAAGGTTAAAAATGACTTAATTCCAAAATGATCATGAGGAAGGTGAGGGATCAGCTCAGAACTACACAGCAGGACTTGGCCAATGACCTGAAGAGAGCTGGGACCACAGTCTCAAATGAAACCATTAGTAACACACTACGCCTTCATGGATTAAAATCCTGCAGCGCACGCAAGGTCCCCCTGCTCAAGTCAACTCATGTCCAGGCCCGTCTGAAGTTTGGCAATGACCATCTGGATGATCCAGAGGAGGAATGGGAGAAGGTCATGTTGTCAGATGAGACAAAAATAGAGTTTTTTTGGTCTAAACCCCACTTGTCGTGTTTGGGAGGAAGAAGAAGGATGCGTACAACCCCAAGAACACCATCCCAACCGTGAAGCATGGAGGTGGAAACATTATTGTTTGGGGCTGCTTTTCTGCAAAGGGGACAGGATGACTGCACCGTATTGAGGGGGGAAGGATGGATGGGGCCATGTATCACGAGATCTTGGCCAACAACCTCCTTCCCTCAGTAAGAGCATTGAAGATGGGTCGTGGCTGGGTCTTCCAGCATGACAACGACCCGAAACACACAGCCAGGGCAACTAAGGAGTGGCTCCGTAAGAAGCATCTCAAGGTCCTGGAGCCAGTCTCCAGACCTGAACCCAATAGAAAATCTTTGGAGGCAGCTGAAAGTCTGTATTGCCCAGCGACAGCCCCGAAACCTAAAGGATCTGGAGAAGGTCTGTATGGAGGAGTGGGCCAAAATCCCATCAATGGTCAAGAACTACAGGAAACTTATGATCTCTGTAATTGCAAACAAAGCTTTCTGTACCAAATATTAAGTTCTTCTTTTCTGATGTATCAAATGCAATAAAATGCACAGTTGAAGAAGAGTACTATGATCGAAATGACAGACCTCTACATGCTTTGTAGGAAACCTGCAAAATCTGCATCAAATACTTGTTCTCCCCCCACTTATCATACAATGTAACATGAATGTGCGATTTACTTTCTATTAAATTAGAAGCAAATAAAATGCTTGTTAAAAAAAAAAAAAATAATGCCATTAGATACATTTAAAAAATTTTCTGTTATCTTGTGCTTTGCACCCCAAGAAGTTCCCCCCCCCCCCCCCTCCCAATGTACATATGAAGGGACTTACCTGTACAGAGTTCTGAGGCTTCTGAGATTTTCACATCCTTCCCTCTGTATTTATAGAGCTGCTTCATCATTCCTCCCAGACCACATTCCCTCCTCACCGGGGGGGGGGGGGGACCTGAGAAGAGTTGTCACTCACTACAATGTCACCCAGTGCTGAATTACGCCGAGGGGGGGGGGGGGGGGTTGCAAAAAGTCAGAGGAATTTTACTTTTTTTATGGTATGCAACGTTCACATCGTCCCCCATTCCAACAGAAATTTCAGTAAATTATTACAATGATGTTACACATGTGCACACAATATATACAATGTTATACATGAACACACAACATATGCAATGTTATACATGAACACGCAACATATACAATATATACAATGTTATACACGTGCACACAATATATACAATGTTATACATATGCAGCCACTGTGCCCATCAAATGAAGCCTCACTGTGCCCCCGCCCCCCCCCATCCACCTGCTGGCCCACTTGCTGTCTAACTGGCACTTACCCCATCTTGGTGGTGGGTCAGGCAGAGGGTGATGGCAGCAAGCTCTGGGACAGGCTGCGGGTCAGGCTACGGCTCCTGTGTCCTCCATGCTTCCTTTGTGTCTCTTCTTCCCTTCCCTTCATAGGATCGCCTGTGCCTTTAGCAAATCAGCTGACGGGTATTAGACCCGTGCTTCCTGAATGGCGGAGAGAGGGTTCAGTGTTAGAAAAGCAAATGTAGCGCGGGCTCCTGACGAGCAGGCGCTATGGTTTTTTGAAAAGTTAATTTGCCTGAAACCACAGTTGGGTTTCAGGACTATTTCTCGAAATTTCTGGTTTCAGTACCAGTCCAGCTGGGTTGCACTGGATTCTCCTTGACCGCAGGTATCGCTGTCACAGCCGGCAAGAGTGGAAACGCAGTCTAGCTGGGTGCATCGAATGCCACTAGTTCTCTCGGAACCAGCCCAGTGGGAGTGTTTTCCTGCTGTGCATTCTGGGGGGTGGTATTTAAGGTACTGACGCCTGAGCTTTTTATTTTCTGTCTGTTCGGTTATGGTGGTCCTCCTGATCCAGCCCCATGGCCCTCCTGGCCTGGGGTGTGGAACCATGCATCCTGAGTCTTGGGGCCGGTTGGCCCGAGGTGACGCAACTGCAGGGACAGGCCTGACTGGATTTCGGGGCCTACTGATCCAAGGGTGGTCCGCTGCCATCTCATCTGAAGGGAGAGGCCCAGCAACTGAGGAACCCCAGGGGAGGACTCTTCAGGAGAAGGCCGTGCACAAGGCTGGCTTCTCTGAAGGAGCCTGGAGGCTTAGTTGAAGGACGCAACCTGGATCAACACTCATACGGTATCGTCGGTTTGGCTAAGAGAACCTGGTACCATATGTTAGCTCTTTAACCACTTAAAGAGGGATTTCACTGTAAAAAAAATATTAAAAGCCAGCAGCTACAAATAATGTAGCTGCTGACTTTTAATAAATGGACACTCACCTGTCCCAGGATCCAGCGATGTCGGCAGCCGAGGCCGATCTATCGCTCGGCTCTCGGCTGCTGCCGCCGCCATTCTAGGTGAGGTAATCAGGAAGTGAAGCATTGCGGCTTCACTTCCCGGATCCCTACTGCGCATGCGCGAGTCGCGCAGCGCAATACAAATGGTCTGCGCTGTCTCTGGGACCCGTATGTGTCCCAGCAGACAGCGCGCCGGGACAGCAAACAGCATAGACTGCCGTGGGAGTCTATGCACGGAAGTGGGTGCAAATATCTGTCTTCAGCGGCGAGATTGACACGTCGCTGGCCCCATCACCTAGTATGGACTTAAAGGAAAAGCCCTACTTCGAAAAAACGGCATGGGGGTCCCCCCAAGGTCCATATAAGACCCTTATTTGAGCAACGGCCAGGTTTGTCGGGAAGAGGCCCTTGTCCTCATCAGCATCGCACCGCCCCATGTTGAGGGCACGCGGCCTGGTACGGGGCGCTCGCTTGTCCCCACCCCCTTTCCTGACCGGCTGGGTTGCGTACTCGGATTAGGGCCTTATATGGACCTGGGGGGGGGGGCCCACGCCGTTTATTCGGCGTAGGGCTTCCCCTTTAAGTCCATACCAGGCGACGGGGCCAGTGACGGGTCAATCTCGCCGCCGACATTGACTTCCTTCGCTAGTCCCGGCTACCTGGAGCCACGTTCAAAATGAACAGACTTTCCTCCGTGTGTGGGCAAGTCCGTTCATTTCAAAAGTATGGTGGACTCCCGCCAAAAGTCTGGTTGTGTGTGGGCAGGTCCGCTCATTCGGCAATTCCAGCGGATAGTCTGAGCGCGTGTACGCGGCATGACAGACTCCATGAATGGAAGGCTTATGATTTTTATTGAAAAAGGGTGGCTATATTTGTTCACTGATTTATATTTATTTTTTAAATGTCAGAAATGTTTATTTGTAAATTTTGAGTTGTTTGTTTTTTATTCTCACTGTAAGGCTGGATTCACACTGCTCTCACGACTTCCGATCCGACTTTGCCCTGCAACTTCAGGTTCGACTTCTATGCGACTTCAATGGATAGAATCCGACTTTGAGATGATTACGACTAGTCCTTTGATCAATTAAAACAATTCCTTTGCTTCTGGTAACCTCATTCCAAAATCCATACTAGGCCCTTCGGTCTAGTATGGATTTTGAGGGGAGACCCCACACCAAAAAAACAAAATGGTGAGGGGTCTCATCCCCCCCCCAAATGGATACCAGACCCTTATCTGAGCATGCATCCCGGCAGGTCAGAAAAGGAGGGGGGCGCTCGCTTGTTCCCTTCCTCCTGGACCATACCAGGCCACATGCCCTTAACATGGAAGGGTGATTGCTTTGGGGCAGGGGTGCTCTGTGCCCTCCACCTCAAAGCACCTTGTTGATGTGGTCAAGGGCCTCTTCCTGACAACCCTGGGTGCTGGTTGTGGGGTTCTGCAGGCAGAGGCCTCTTGGAATCTGGAAGCCCCCTTTAATAAGGGGGCCCCCAGATCCCGGTTCTTCCCCTATGTGAATGAGTATGGGGTACATTGTACCCCTACCCATTGATGACTTTTTTTATTAGAAATTAGCAATGTCCCCCATCGTAGCTCCAACGTGTGTTCTTTCGGTCTTCTCCCTCGGCTGATATCGTCTCTCTCTGGTGATGTCTTCTTCCTTCAGTCTTCTCCCTCTGCTGATGTATTCTCCCTCCAGTGATGTCTTCTCCATCCTCTGATGTGTTGTCTTCTGCCACCTCCAAACCCGCTGAAAATAAAAAACTCAGTCCTCCTCCGACACTGCCTACCGCTGTTGCTTTGGGGCGTGGCCATCTGGTGATGTCACCCGGAGACCCAGTTCCTTTTGCCCCATAAGGCTACGCCTTTTTTTTTTGGCGTGGGGTTTCCCCTAAAAATCTATATCATACCGAAGGGTCTGGTATCGTCTTGGAGGGGACCCCACGCCGTTTTTTTATTTTTTTTATTTTTCATTTTGGTGTGGGATTTCCATTCAAGATCCTCAGAGCACAAGTTGGATCATTTAAGATGATGGTCTGACTTGAACTTACATTCAAATCAATGGGCTAAAATCATGTCCAAGTTGGACCAAAGTAGTGCAGGAACCTCTTTCAGCGTTAGACCGACAGTCAGACCAGTTAAGACGGCTCTCATAGGGAACCATTGATTTTGACATGTCATGCGACTTGTGCTCTTGAAGTCGGAGCGTATGTCGGACCAGTGTGAACCAGCCCTCCCAGATGAGCTGCACTAAGAAGGTTACATGTCTTAAAGTGATACTAAAATCTCGTTTTGTTTTTTTGTTTGTTAAAAATAACAAACCTGTTATACTTACCTACTCTGGGTAATGGTTTTGCACAGAGTAGCCCAGATCCTCTTCTCGGGTCCTCCGCTGGCGCTCCTGGCCCCTCCCTCCTGTTGAGTGCCCCCACAGCATGCAGCTTGCTATTGGGGCACCCGAACTGAGTAACAGCTCCATGTGTCCATTCAGACACAGAGCGGCAGCCTGGTCCTACCCCATCTCTCCTCATTGGCTCATTGACTTTGATTGACAGCACCAGGATTCAATGGCACTTCGCTGCTGTCTCAGCCAATGAGGATGGAGAGTCACGGGCAGTCTAGACTCTCCTGCAGCATCACTGGATCGATATAGGGCTGAGGTAAGTATCGGGGGGGGGGGGGGGGGGGCTAAGGGTCCTGCTGCACACAGAAGGTTTTTTACCTTAATGATAAAACCTTCTGCCTACAACCACTTTAATGCAAAAAAAAAAAATGCATTAAGGAAAAACATACTTCAGCCTTCACAACCACTGTAAAGTTATTTGACATTGATGGGGTTCAGGTTGAAGGACAGTGCCCAGAGGGTGGTGATTAAAGGCAGGTTTTCTTAATTGTCTGAAATTGTGAGCGGTGCGCCCCAGGGCTCCATCCTGGGACCAATTCTGTATAACTTGTTTAGCTTGGTCATAAATGTTATAGAGGTTGGAATAAATAGATTTTTTTTTTAAAACGCAGTATTTGCTGACAAACCTAAGCAGAATTATAACTTCACAACAGGACACAGGAACTTTACAAGAAGACCTAGTTAATCATTGCCTACCGGGGGTACTTTCACCCCCTTCCTGCCCACGCCAAATTTTCAGCTTTCATCTCTGTCACACTTTGAAGGACACTGACAACACTGACAACACTGTACCCATATGGCGTTTTTACAATTTTTTTATCACACAAACAGAGCTTTCGTTTGGTAGTATTTAATCACCACTGGGATTTTTTTCAAGTATAAATTTTTATTCAACCCAAAAGAAGGGAGAGAACCACACATTACAGACATGAGTGAGAACACCAACATATTCATAGAAATCATACAGAGGTTAGCTAACATTCAAAATAGCTCATTGTGAGATAACTGAAGATCTTCAAATTTGCTTCTAGATACACAAATGCCTGTCTTGGGGGTTGGGCGTGGCCAGCGCGCGAGCCGAATGGATGCTCTGTGAGAGAGCTTCGTGACACGAACGGGCATATTAGCAACAATTCACAGCGAATATCGGTAAAAAAGATACGAACAGACGACGGAAGAGTTCCTGAATTCGAGGGTGATGTCGAAAAAGCGGAAAGACGAACGGAAAATGAAAAAACTAACGACGTTCTCCTCTGAGTCAGCGGGAGGGAGAAAAAAAGATGGCGCAGATCCTCTCAAAGCTGCTGTACCAGCAACGGCCTCCTCAGGGAGAGCGCACTACACTGACATGCCTGATGCTGCTCTAGAAAAATCCACTCATAAAACACATCTGGAATCTCCTCATGAGGAAGATTACCTCAGTCCTACATGTCTCAGCCCGGCTAAAACTCGTATCAAACTGGATTTCACAGGCCAGGAGGTAAGCCATAAACTACCTCATATTAGTCAAGAAGACACGGCCATAGCTCCTATAGCTTCGACTATAGCCGCATTCCCCACTAATAACCAGCCTATTCTGGACACCCAATTAAAAGAAATGTTATTGACTTTACATACTTCACTTCACACAGATATTTTACAACTCACAAATCAATTCTCCAAAGCAGTGAACTCCTTAGGTGAAAGAGTACACACTATTTAGAACTCTATGGGAGACATGACCAATACTATTAATGACTTAATAGATGCTCATGAAGAAAATAAGGCTGAAAAAGAGTGGCTTAAATTTAAAATCGCAGATTTAGAAGCCCGCTCAAGGAGGAACAATCTCAAAATCAGGGGTATCCCTGAAAATATACAACAGTCTGATCTTAAAAAATATGCCACTGACTTATTCTCCAACTTGCTGCCAGCTATACCAGCCTTAGAGCTCACAATAGATAGTATCCATCGGATTCCGAAACCGTCATTTCTCGCCTCCACAAATACCACGTGATGTACTACTTAGAGTACATTTCTACCATGTTAAATAACAAATCCTATATAAAGCGCGACATCTAGTACAACTTCCACAACCATATAACACAATCCAGATTTATGCTGACTTGTCTAAACATACCCTAGATATGAGAAGACAACTTTCCACAATTACAAAAGCTCTGCGTAATCATAAAATTGAATACCGTTGGAAACAACCATCCAAACTACTGATACAGAAGAACGACACCTACCACACAATCACTTCTGTGGAACAAGGCATTAAGTTACTTCACGCATGGGGTATTATCCCCGAACCAACTCCACCCATCAGAGCTAAGAAGAATCCGGAGAAACTTACGCCGCAATAGCATTAACTTTCATTGACGAGATCCGGTCAAACTACAATCCTAACTATAGGAAACCGATCTATCAGCTTGCCCGCCATGCCGAGCGATACTAAATCTTTGGAACAGTTGACCTTTGAACTAATTCCTCATTCCAATGTTGTAGTATGCATTGAAATGTTTACCACTGCAAGTTAAGTTTAATGTTTGGTTATATTTTGGTTTGTGTTTTTACTTTTTTTTCTTCTCCACAGTATCTTATACACAACTCATAGCGTTCAAAGAGACAGGTATGTTGCGAACCTAAGAAATTTAAAATCAAAACTTTCCAGTCACTACATTTTTGAACATTCATAGTCATTTCAGACTACAAACTGTTCACATGGAAGTAGGGTTTAAAGCTATTATCAGTCTAGTATGTACTTACTTTTTCCATCTTATTAATATCCTTTTATGAGTATAAAGTTAATATCTTTAAATACGAATGGTCTTAACCATCCAGCAAAAAGAGCGTCGATGTGGCAAATGGCTAACACCCAGAGATGTCAAATATTGTGTATACAAGAAACCCATTTCAAAACAGGCGCTATTCCCACATGCACCCATAAGAACTTTCCCCACATCTTTACAGCCTCAGGCCAACAGAAAAAAAGAGGAGTACTTATTGCCATACATCATTCAGTTAATTTTCAATTACATGAATCTATTGTAGATACCAATGGACGATACCTCATATTAATATGTACCATTGATTATACACTTACTACTTTGGCAATCCCATTTTCTGAATGGCCTGATGAGAAAAGTAGGTAAATGCCAAAAAGGTGCCTTAATAATTTGTGGAGACTTCAACACAATACATGAACAAGAACTAGACACTTCCAATCCCAAAACCAGAACCAACTGTGCACTTAAATTTTTTTTGAATAAAAGCGATCTCTATGATGTATGGAGATGCCATCATCCTGGAGATCGTGAATACACATATCATTCCCTGGTACATAATACCTATACTCGTATCGATTATATTTTTACGGATAAGTGGTTATTGCAGCGGGTGAGGGAGTCTGACATTGCACCCATCACCTGGGCTGATCATGCCCCAATTAGTATGACTATTCTACCTAAACACTCTCAAATGACCCATTTTCTATGGAGAACAAATGCATATCTTATCAAAATGCCTACCTATGCTACAGCTATACAAAACCAGATAACTGAATTCTTTAAATATAATGTGGGATCGGTGTCAGACTCCGCCACCCTATGGGGTGCTCATAAAGCATTTAGTAGGGGAATCCTTATGCAACTGAATGCCCAATTCAGGAAAAATAAAATGAAACTCATCGAGAAACGTACTGCTGACATTAAAACACTAGTTTCCCAAAACCAATCTCATCCATCACAACAACTGAAAACTAAACTACAAATATTACGCCAGGAACTCAGAACGACTTTATTGGATACATTTGAAAAACATGCTAGAAAACTTAAAGCTAAATATTACCATACTAGCAACAAAGCAGGAAAAAACATGGCACTACGGATCAAAGGCAGATATTCCAAATCGAAGATTCCATATATATACCACCCTATTACTAGAGAAAAATTGCAAGACCCCCAAGACATAGCAAATGCATTTAGCTGTTATTATAGCTCCCTTTACAATCTTAAAGAAGATTCTCAAACTCCCACACCTACCCCAAAGATAATAAGTGATTTCTTAGATACTATTAGTCTCCCATCATTAACTATTGATCAAATCTCTGACCTTAACGTCCCATTTTCAGTGGAAGAAATTGCTAGAACTATAGACTCCCTGCCCAACAATAAATCTCCAAGCCCAGATGGAATGATAGGAGAATACTATAAATTACTTTGAGATATACTGGCTCCCCACTTATGCTCACTTTTTAACGAAGCGGCATCCAAATCAGAATTTCCGGCTGAGATGCTTCAGGCCTTGATCATAACACTGCCGAAACCAGGCAAAGACCCCAACGCTCCCCAAAATTTCAGACCAATTTCATTATTGAACATTGACATCAAAATATACGCCAAAGCAATAGCGAATTGACTGATGAACTACATACCAGACCTCATTCACAAAGATCAATCTGGCTTTACTAAAGGTCGACAATCTTCAGATGCAACAAGACGTCTGATTGATATTATACACTTCACTGAGAGACATCAAACGCCTTCTCTGCTCCTTTCTTTGGATGCAGAGAAGGCGTTTGATAGGGTCCATTGGGGCTATTTACAGTCAGTGCTTTTAAAATTTGGCTTTCATGGAAATATTTTATCTGCAATTTTTGCACTGTATAGAAACCCCTCAGCGAGAGTATACACAAATGATATGATGTCTAGGCCCTTTGGCATCTCGAATGGAACCCGACAAGGTTGCCCCTTATCTCCTTTAATATTTAACTTAGCCATCGAACCTCTAGCAGAACGTATACGATCTGACACAAAACTATCTGGAATAAAAATTGGGCAAATAGATAATAAAATAAGTCTGTTCGCAGATGACATAGTGCTTATAGTGTCTGATCCTATTTCATCTCTCCCGAATCTCCAAAATATACTAACGACATTTGGAGCAGCATCATATTATAAAATCAATAAAACCAAGTCCCATATTTTAGACCTAGGATTAGATAACACAACCAGGCAGTTATTGTCTAATAAATACCCCTACTACTGGAAAGACGAGGGGATTTCTTACTTAGGAATCATTCTCACTAACAAAACAAAACAGTTATTTAAAACAAACTTTTTACCATTTAAGAAACATTTTGAAACTGATCTGACCACACTTAGTAAATTCGAATTTACATGGACTAGTCGCCTGGCAGCTTTCAAAATGATGACTTTACCAAAATTATTGTATCAACTCAGGTCCCTTCCAATATGTATCCCTAAATACTACTTTAAATCCTTACAAAGCAGTTTGGGAAAATATCTATGGAATGGCAAGAAATCCCGTTGCACATACCATATACTAATTAAACATAGAAATATAGGTGGAGCGACCGTACCTGAGCTACAGGATTATTATGACGCAACTCTTTTGACCCAATTGCAAGAATGGTTCTTGCCTACTCCTAAAACTTTATGGGGACAAATTGAGAAAGACATCACGTGACAACCTAATATGCAATTCTGGTTACTTAGTAGGAAAATTAAGTCCACTATTACAGCTCAATACCCACCAACAGTGAAAGCAACGTTACACTCTTGGCAGAGAATCATCACATACAAATGGGATAAAACTCCAATCACCGTGTTAAACCCTCCTCTACAAATCATACCAACATTAATTCCTGGCGTACAAATACACGACTGGATTTTGGGTCGGGATATCAAACTTGGTTCCTTCTTACAACAGGGCTCCTTAAAGTCTTTTTCTCAGTTAAGTAATGAATTACAGCTTCCGAAATCTGAGCGATCTACATATAACCAAATAGAAAAGTGTCTGCTACATAATCCACAACTCAGAGCTTCAATCCCGGTTAAAATATGGTCTTTCCTCAATAACCATGCCACATCACAGAAAGGAGTAGCTACCATATACCCAATTCTAGGGGAAAAAAACATACCCAGCAAACTACCTTCCTTCCTTAAATGGGAACAAGATTTGGGGCAAGACTTTTCAATTAAACAATGGATGGCTTCCCTACAAAGCATATAGAGGGCCACTGCATGTGTTACACTATGGGAATTGGCACAAAAAATTGTTCAAAGACAATACCTGACTCCACATATCCTAGCAAAATTCAAGGGGAACTCTTCACCTAATTGCTGGAGAAATTGTACCCAATTAGGGACCCTATTTCATATTATGTGGGACTGCCCAAATTTACATAACTACTGGCAGACAATCTCCCAATTACTTACTTCCGTAACAGGTATTGTGCTTCAACTTTCACCAGAACTAGCCATTCTGAATATGAATTTACATACGATTCCCAAACAATATCGTAAAGTAGTAACACATTTACTTTTAGCTGCGAGACTATCCATAACTAGAAAATGGAAAACTGACTCTCTTCCTACTATGACAGAAGTTATAGAATTAACCCAACTCCACCACTCCTACGAATTGTTATTTCCTAATGACAAATCCCTATATATTAAGGAACAACAACTATGGGAACCTTGGAGTATATGGTACAAAAATTATACTTCCGGGATTTAGATAATGCTGATTCTTTAATCATATAGACGAAAGAACAAACAAAAGAAAATAAAACCGCGTTGAGACCCCACAAAAAAAGGAAAACATTTTTTCTTACTTTATCAAGCAAGAAGAAAAATGTCAAGCAAGAAAATAATATTTTTCTCAGATAAATATCCAAGTAATTAATCTTAAGCCGCGTACACCCGGGCGGACTGTCTGGCCTACTTAGTCCGCCGAAACACATTTCAGCGGACAGTCTGCTCGTGTGTGGGCTTCAGCGGACTTTTTCAGCGTGCAGTCTGGCGGACTAAGTATTTCGGATTTTCCGTAATACTGTCCGTCGGACTCGCATTTCGGCGGACAATCCGCCCGTGTGTGTGCCAGTCCGCCGTAATTTTGAAATGAGAGGACTTTTCCCGCCCGGAGAAAAGTCCGCTTATTTCGAGCGGGTATCCAGGTAGGCGGGGCCCGCGAAGGAGACGTCGCTGGCCCCGCCGCCTGGTATGGACTTAAAGGGGAACCCCAACGCCGAAAAAAATCGGCGTGGGGGTCCCCCCCAAGTCCACAACAGACCCTTGTCCGAGCACGCTACCCGGCCGGCCAGGAAAGGGGGGTGAGCGAGCGCCCCCCCCCCCCTCCTGAGCCGTACCAGGCCGCGTGCCCTCAACATGGAGGGGTGCCTTGGGGAAGGGGGGCCGCGCGGCCCCCCCACCCCAAAGCACCTTGTCCCCATGTTGATGAGGACAAGGGCCTCTTCCCGACAACCCTGGCCGTTGGTTGTCGGGGTCTGCGGGCGGGGGGCTTATCGGAATCCGGGAGCCCCCTTTAATAAGGGGGCCCCCGGATACCGGCCCCCCACCCTATGTGAATGAGTATGGGGTACAATGTACCCCTACCCATTCACCTGTAAAATAAAAGTACCAAAAAAAACACAACACACGAGATAAAATACTTTATTGCACAGCTCCAGGGGTCTTCCGTCTTCGGGGGTCTTCTCGCCGGACTCCTCCGCTATCTTCTTGTAGCTCTTTTGCTAGCGGAGGAGTCCGGCTTTCTTCCTCGCCGCCGGCCTCTTCTCCCAACTTCAGGGGTCTTGTCCCCCTCTTCGGGTCTTCTGTCGCTGCCGTCGCCGCCGCCTTCCGTTCTTCTTCTTCTTCTTCTTCTTCTTCTTCTTCTTCTCCAGGAGATGTTGCCTCGACGATCTCTCCGGCCGGAATGCCAGGGACGCACTGCGCGGCCACTTATATAGGGACAATGGGGCAGTGTCACATGGCTTTATGTCACATGGGTTGGTCACATGGGTTGATGTCAAATGGGGACTATGACATCGTAAGGGGGCGGGGTCACCATGTGACACCAACCCATGTGACATAAAGCCATGTGACACCACATATCGGCGGATAGTCTGATCGCGTGTACGCGGCATGACAGACTCCATGAATGGAAGGCTTATGATTTTTATTGAAAAAGGGTGGCTATATTTGGTCACTGATTTATATTTTTTAAATGTCAGAAATGTTTATTTGTAAATTTTGAGTTGTTTGTTTTTTATTCTCATTGTAAGGCTGGATTCAGACTGCTCTCACGACTTCCGATCCGACTTTGCCCTGCAACTTCGGGTTCGACTTCTATGTAACTTCAATGGACAGAATCCGACTTTGAGATGATTACGACTTGTCCTTTGATCAATTAAAACAATTCCTTTGCTTCTGGTAACCTCATTCCAAAATCCATACTAGGCCCTTCGGTCTAGTATGGATTTTGAGGGGAGACCCCACACCAAATAAACAAAATGGTGAGGGGTCTCAGCCCCCCCCCCAATGGATACCAGACCCTTATCTGAGCATGCATCACGGCAGGTCAGAAAAGGAGGGGGGCGCTCGCTTGTTCCCTTCCTCCTGGACCATACCAGGCCACATGCCCTTAACATGGAAGGGTGGTTGCTTTGGGGCAGGGGTGCTCTGTGCCCTCCACCTCAAAGCACCTTGTTGATGTGGTCAAGGGCCTCTTCCTGACAACCCTGGGCGCTGGTTTTGGGGTTCTGCAGGCAGAGGCCTCTTGGAATCTGGAAGCCCTCTTTAATAAGGGGGCCCCCAGATCCCGGTTCTCCCCTATGTGAATGAGTATGGGGTACATTGTACCCCTACCCATTGATTACTTTTTTTTATTAGAAATTAGGAATGTCCCCCATCGTAGCTCCAACGTGTGTTCTTTCGGTCTTCTCCCTCGGCTGATATCGTCTCTCTCTGGTGATGTCTTCTTCCTTCAGTCTTCTCCCTCTTCTGATGTCCTCTCCCTCCAGTGATGTCTTCTCTAGTGGAGGCCGAATGGTTCGCCCGGCGGTTGTTTCGCGGCGTATTTCGGCTGTTCGCGATTCGCCCGATCGGCGGACTATTGCCGCCGTTCGCCGGTGGACTTACGTGTTTACTGTGTAAAAGAACTTTGACCTATGATGACACATCCATCATGGGGTACAGGACAGCCAATTGAGACATTACAGCACATGGACACTTGGACATTCCCCCTAACTTATAAATACACCCGATCCGGTGGCCATTTTACATTCTTTCTTCTGTCACTATAGGGAGAGGTTGCTGTGTGGAGCAGGGAGAGATTGCAGTGACCCAAATCGCTAGCTATTTGGTACACAAAAGTTCTTTTCAGGACTGGTATAGGTGTTAGGTGTAGTTCAGGATATAGGCTTGAGGCAGTGCTGTGCTAGTGATTGTTGCAGCATCCTCAGTGTCTTTTGTCAGTTTAGAGAAAGGGACAGGATGGTGTGTGCTGCAGGGAGAGTCAGTTTAATCATTAGCTGTTACTATCATGTCTACACAAGTGCTATTCCAGTAACCAGTTATTGTTCCAGCAGCCTCTGTTTTGTCAGTTTATATAGGGACAGGCAGGAAGCTGTGTGTGAGGCAGTGAGGGTCAGTTTAATCAGTAGCTGTTACTATATTAGGTCCACAAAGGTTCTTTTCAGGACTGGTATCAGTGGTATGGTAATAGCCTTGTATACGTATAATATTCTTTCTTCCAAATATAGAAAGAATATTATACTTGACTGCTGCCCTTCTGCTGCAGTCTGCTAATCAGTCACAACCTACTTGTTCCACAAAGGTCCTTATAAGGACTGGTAAGGTCTAGGGTGCTACAGTACATAGGGTTGAGTGAGGTACAGTCTGCTATTCTATAAGGACTGGTATAGGTCCACAATACATAGGGTTGAGGTGCACTACTGCTGACCGTTGCTCTATACTGCAGCAGTCCTTTATCAGTACAGGGACTGACCTACAGTCTGCTAATCAGTCACACACAACCTACTTGTTCCACAAAGGTCCTTATAAGGACTGGTAACCTGGTGTAGCGTGCTACAGTACATAGGGTTGAGTGAGGTACAGTCTGCTATTCCATAAGGACTGGTATAGGTCCACAATACATAGGGTTGAGGTGCACTACTGCTGACCGCTGCCCTATACTGCAGCAGTCCTTTATCAGTATAGGGACTGACATACATCTGCTAATCAGTCACACACAACCTACTTGTTCCACAAAGGTCCTTATAAGGACTGGTAACCTGGTGTAGCGTGCTACAGTACATAGGGTTGAGTGAGGTACAGTCTGCTATTCTATAAGGACTGGTATAGGTCCACAATACATAGGGTTGAGGTGAACTACTGCTGACCGCTGCCCTATACTGCAGCAGTCCTTTATCAGTATAGGGACTGACGTACAGTCTGCTAATCAGTCACACACAACCTACTTGTTCCACAAAGGTCCTTATAAGGACTGGTAACCTGGTGTAGCATGCTACAGTACATAGGGTTGAGTGAGGTACAGTTTGCTATTCTATAAGAACTGGTATGGTCCACAATACATAGGGTTGAGGTGCACTACTGCTGACCGCTGCCCTATACTGCAGCAGTCCTTTATCAGTATAGGGACTGACGTACAGTCTGCTAATCAGTCACACACAACCTACTTGTTCCACAAAGGTCCTTATAAGGACTGGTAAGGTATAGGGTACTACAGTACATAGGCTTGAGTGAGGTACAGTCTGCTATTCTGTAAGGACTGGTATAGGTCCACAATACATAGGGTTGAGGTGCACTACTGCTGACCGTTGCTCTATACTGCAGCAGTCCTTTATCAGTACAGGGACTGACCTACAGTCTGCTAATCAGTCACACACAACCTACTTGTTCCACAAAGGTCCTTATAAGGACTGGTAACCTGGTGTAGCATGCTACAGTACATAGGGTTGAGTGAGGTACAGTCTGCTATTCCATAAGGACTCACCTAGGGACGACCGCCTTAAGAAGGCACATGAGCAGCCATCACCGAGCCCAGTGGGAGCAACGGAACACACAAAGCCACACTCCAGGCTCTCACCGTCCAGCCTCGTCTTCTACTTCTCCTTCTCCTCTCTCCTCACAATTGTCCTCCACTCCACCTTCCATCACGCCAAGCTCACGTTTTTCTGCAGAAAGGCAGGCTTCTGTGGGCCTAATGTTCGAGCGTAAAAAAATGATGACGCCGGATAACCCTCTTGCCCAACGGTTGACGGCTGGCTTGTCAGAACTGATAGCCCGCCAACTACTGCCATATAAACTGGAGGACTCAGAGGTCTTTCAAAAATTTGTGGCCATTGGAACACCACAATGGAAGGTTCCAGGAAGGAAGTATTTCTCACAGAAGGGCATCCCAGAGCTATATGGCCATGTTCAGTGGCAAGTGAATGTATCTCTGGCACACAGTGTCGGTGCCAAGATGCATCTGACCACAGACA
Organism: Lithobates pipiens; assembly: GCF_037356315.1. Classification (NCBI taxonomy): domain Eukaryota; kingdom Metazoa; phylum Chordata; class Amphibia; order Anura; family Ranidae; genus Lithobates; species Lithobates pipiens. The sequence goes on along the minus strand of NW_027507764.1, from coordinate 16,698,069 downwards.
CGTGGTCTAGCAAACATGGGCAGGGAAGGTATATCACTTTTACTGCCAACTGGGTGAACCTTCTGATGGCCGTCAAGCATGTAACCCGTGGCACCCGTGTAGATTTGGTTTTACCGCCACGGATTGCATGCAGGCCTGGCTCTTCTTCTCCTCCTACTACTCCATCCTCCTCCCTCTTCTCCTCTGCTGACTCCTCCTTTTCCGCTGCTAGCGTCTCTTCCGCTGCGCCGCCCAAGCTCCCCAGAATCTATTCGACATGCCAGGTGAGACGTTGCCATGCCGTGTTGCGTCTATTGTGCCTGGAAGCCAAGAGCCACACTGGCCCGGCACTCCTTTCAGCTTTGCGTTCACAGGCAGATCAGTGGCTAACACCGCTCAATTTGACAGTTGGTAAGGTGGTGTGTGACAACGGTGCCAATCTGCTTAGCGCATTGAAACAGGGCAAAATCATGCACGTGCCATGCATGGCACACGTCTTAAACTTGGTCATGCAGCGATTCGTTGTCCAATACCCTGGGGTCCAGGACATCTTGCGGCAGGCAAGGAAAATCTCAGCCCATTTCAGAAGATCTTACACAGCCATGGCTCGCCTTGCTGACATTCAGCGGCGACACAATCTGCCAGTAAGACGTCTTATTTGCGATTGCCCGACGCGATGGAACTCAACCTTCTATATGCTTCATAGGCTGCTCCAGCAGAAACGTGCAGTTAACGTCTACCTGTATGAACTCTGCGGCAGAACAGGTTCTGGGGAGCTGGGTTTTTTTTCACTGTGCCAGTGGCTGCTCATGCGCAACGCATGCAGACTTCTGCACCCATTTGAGGAGATCACCAAACTGGTCAGTCGCAGCCATGGCGCCATCAGTGACATGGTACCTTATGCCTTCTTTATGGAGCGTGCATTGCGGCGTGTCATTGGTCAAGCTGTGGAGGAGCAGGAGCGGGAAGATGAGGAAGTCGCAATGCTGGATGAATTCCCAGGGGGGGCTACTCTATCTGAGAAAAGTCAACAACAGGAGTCTGAAGAGGAGTCAGAGGAGGATGGTGCTGGGGCGGATGAGGATAAGCAAGAAGAGCATGCTTTAAACCTTTCTTGGACCCCTGTTGTTGTGCGTGGATGGGGAGAGGAGAATGAAGAGGACGACATTATCCTGGATGATGAGCAGGAGCCAGACCACCACACCGCTTCCAATTTAGTGCAAATGGGGGCCTTCATGCTCCAGTGTTTTAATAGGGACCCCCGTAAAAAAGCATAAGGGTCAAGGACCAGTACTGGGTGGCAACGTACTTAGACCCCCGGTACAAACACAAAATGGCGGAAATGCTACCGCCGTCACAGAGGGCTGTCAGAATGCAGCACTTCCAGGCCTTGCTTCGAGAAATGCTGCATTCTGCTTTTGCGTGCACTGGCAGAGGAGCAATTCCCACTCCCAGAGAAGGAGTTGCGGGTACCAATCCAACAGCGCCTGCAAGAAGAGGCCGGTTTGAAGATGTGTTGGTGACTTCGGATATGAGGTCATTCTTTCAGCCGACCCATCGACAGGTGTCATCCGGATCCAGCATCAGGGAACGCCTAGACCGTCAGGTGTCCGACTACATCGGGTTAACGCTCTGAGGAGTGATGAACCCCTGGACTACTGGGTGGGCAGTCTTGACCTCTGGCTAGAGCTTGCCCAATTTGCAATCGAACTGTTTTCTTGCCCCTCGTCCAGTGTCCTGTCCGAAAGGACGTTCAGCACAGCAGGGGGGATTGTGACCGATAAGCGTACTCGCCTAGCTCACGACAGTGTTAACTACCTCACATTTCTAAAAATTAATGAGGCATGGATCTCGGAGGAATTCAACACATGTGACCAGTAGACCATGTATATGTCTATAAACAATTTTTTAAATCGAGCACACAGACCTTCTTTCTTCATTTGGCTCACTTCCTTGTCCAAAAAAAGCACACTGTACTATATGCCCGTACCCTCCTATTTGAAGTTGAGCGGTGTCATATTTCTACTGGGGCTGCTTATTATGAGGGGCTCCCACCATCCCTGTGCTGTGCTGACTTCCTCCTGGGGCTGCTTATTATTAGGGGCTCCCACCATCCCTGTGCTATGCTTATTATGAGGGGCTTCCACCATCCCTGTGCTGTGCTGACTTCCTCCTGGGGCTGCTTATTATGAGGGGCTTCCACCATCCCTGTGCTGTGCTGACTTCCTCCTGGGGCTGCTTATTATGAGGGGCTCCCACCATCCCTGTGCTGTGCTGACTTCCTCCTGGGGCTGCTTATTATGAGGGGCTCCCACCATCCCTGTGCCTTGCTGACATCCTCCTGGGGCTGTACCTCTGCTGTGCATATTATGAGGGGCTCCCACCATCCCTGTGCTATGCTCATTATGAGGGGCTCCCACCATCCCTGTGCTATGCTGACTTCCTCCTGGGGCTGCTTACGGTGCAGGTGTCAGTGCTGTATATCACGGTGCTGATGTCAGTACTCTCTATCACGGTGCTGCTGTCAGTGCTGTATATCACGGTGCTGGTGTTAGTGCTTTATGTCACGCTGCTGATGTCAGTGCTCTCTATCACAGTGCTGTTGTCAGATCACTCTATCATGGTGCAGGTGTCATTGCTGTATGTCACGCTGCTGATGTCAGTGCTCTCTATCACGGTGCTGCTGTCAGTGCTGTATATCACGGTGCTGGTGTTAGTGCTTTATGTCACGCTGCTGATGTCAGTGCTCTCTATCATGGTGCTGCTGTAAGTGCTGTATATCACGGTGCTGGTGTTAGTGCTTTATGTCACACTGCTGATGTCAGTGCTCTCTCACGGTGCTGTTGTCAGATCACTCTATCACGTTGCTGGTGTCAGATGACTCTATCACAGTGCAGGTGTCATTGCTGAATGTCACGCTGCTGGTGATCATCTCCTGCACCCTCTTCTTTGCCAATCCTGGTCCCTGACCTTCCCTCTCCTCCATTGCCTTCATGCGCTCATCAGTCCTGAATTGCAATTTGTCACAACAATTTCCCATATAAAAAAAGAATGCTTGTAGTTGTCAATCCCAGATTCACCTCATACATGTGTTATGTCATTGACCATGTGGTGGGACTATGTTAGCACAGCTATTAATTATTTTGTGGCTGCAAATTTGACCTGTAGGTTTGCTAAGTTCGCCTCCCATTGAAGTCAATGGGGCCCACCGCGAACATTCCGGTTCGCGAACTATCGGCCTTGTTCGCGGTCCGCGTTCGCAAAACGTCCCGTCGGAAGTTCGTCTATCACTACTTAAGATGTACCTATGTTAGTATTCGCAATAGTATAAATGTATCATATTCAAAAGTTAAAAGATTACCTTTCAAAAATAAATGTAATTGAATCAATGAGGAAATTGATGCGTTACTTTTACATTGGTAGTACATCTAGCTATATAAAGCAGTGCTGAGAGAAAAAAAAAACAGTCAGCGCAAAAATCTGCAAACAGTGATTCAATAGGGCCAAAACAAAGCCGCGGACCAATCCCGACCAAAAGACCTAAGGAAAGATATATAGAAAAATAAATTCAAAAAGTAGTTCAATCAGGTTGTTTGTAGCGGCAACCAATAGTATCAAAGGTAGGGCAAGGATATAAGTCTTACCATTGGCGTTAATTAGCTGGGAGCGTAGGAAGGCACCGGGAGAGACGTTAATCTCTCCCTGCTTGCCGGCGTTTCTGACACAGAAAAGACGGGGGAGGTCCCCGTATTTATGTCTAAACCGACGCAGCGTCGTCTGATGTCATCGCCGCAGTGCGGACATACAGAAGGATGCCGTGCGCATGCGCCATATCTGCCGATGGCAGAAAACTGAATGACACTGGAGGGCGTACATATAGAGTGGCCATTTTAGAAAATCTGCATTGCCCTAACTAGATGGATGTTAAGGCTCGGAGCTGTGAATGATACCCCGAATTAAAGAGAAATAAACCCGCATCCGCCAGGTAACAAATCCAGCAAAATGTAACTAACAAAACAAGCAGTCAGGTGAAGCTGCAAACTTAAATAGGGCACAAAACGATCGGACCATTGATTAAATACCGATCATGAAATGCCCTGGGTGTCCATACATACCTATATAGGGAATCGGCCGCGTTCGTGGTCCGTGTTCGCGAAACGTCCCGTCGGAAGTTCATCCATCACTAGTCTTCTCCATCCTCTGATGTGTTGTCTTCTGCCACCTCCAAACCCGCTGAAAATAAAAAACTCAGTCCTCCTCCGACACTGCCTACCGCTGTTGCTTTGGGGCGTGGCCATCTGGTGATGTCACCTGGAGACCCAGTTCCTTTTGCCCCATGGAATTTGGAGGGGGGCTACGCCTTTTTTTTTTTTTTGGCGTGGGGTTTCCCCTCAAAATCTATATCAGACCGAAGGGTCTGGTATCGTCTTGGAGGGGACCCTACGCCGTTTTTTTATTTTTTTATTTTTAATTTTGGCGTGGGATTTCCATTCAAGATCCTCAGAGCACAAGTCCCATGCCACAAGTTGGATCATTTAAGATGATGGTCTGACTTGAACTTACATTCAAATCAATGGGCTAAAATCGTGTCCAAGTTGGACCAAAGTAGTGCAGGAACCTCTTTCAGCGTTAGACTGACAGTCGGACCAGTTAAGACGGCTCTCATAGGGAACCATTGATTTTGACATGTCATGCGACTTGTGCTCTTGAAGTCGGAGTGTATGTCGGACCAGTGTGAACCGGCCCTCCCAGATGAGCTGCACTAAGAAGGTTACATACCTTAAAAGTGATACTAAAATCTCGTTTTGTTTTTTTGTTTGTTAAAAATAACAAACATGTTATACTTACCTGCTTTGGGTAATGGTTTTGCACAGAGTAGACCAGATCCTCTTCTTCGCGGGTCCTTCACTGGCGCCCCTGGCCCCTCCCTCCTGTTGAGTGCCCCCACAGCATGCAGCTTGCTATTGGGGCACCCGAACTGAGTAACAGCTCCATGTGTCCATTCAGACACAGAGCGGCAGCCTGGTCCCACCCCATCTCTCCTCATTGGCTCATTGACTTTGATTGACAGCACCAGGAGTCAATGGCTCTTCGTTGCTGTCTCAGCCAATGAGGATGGAGAGCCATGGGCGGTCTAGACTCTCCTGCAGCATCACTGGATTGAGATAGGGCTGAGGTAAGTATCGGGGGGGGGGCTGAGGGTCCTGCTGCACACAGAAGGTTTTTTACCTTAATGATAAAACCTTCTGCCTACAACCACTTTAATGCAAAAAAAAAATGCATTAAGGAAAAACATCCTTCAGCCTTCACAACCACTGTAAAGTTATTTGACATTGATGGGTACTGTATGTACTGTACTTGGAGAGGAATCATGTTGAAGGGGCGTGCCCAGAGGGTGGTGATTAAAGGCAGGTTTTCTTAATTGTCTGAAATTGTGAGCGGTGCGCCCCAGGGCTCCATCCTGGGACCAATTCTGTATAACTTGTTTAGCTTGGTCATAAATGTTATAGAGACTGGAATAAATAGAATTTTTTTTAAAACGCAGTATTTGCTGACAAACCTAAGCAGAATTATAACTTCACAACAGGACACAGGAACTTTATAAGAAGACCTAGTTAATCATTGCCTACCGGGGGTACTTTCACCCCCTTCCTGCCGAGGCCAATTTTCAGCTTTCATCTCTGTCACACTTTGAAGGACAATTGCGCGGTCATACAACACTGTACCCATATGGCGTTTTTATAATTTTTTTTATCACACAAACAGAGCTTTCGTTTGGTAGTATTTAATCACCACTGGGGTTTTTTTCAAGTATAAATTTTTATTCAAGCCAAAACAAGGGAGAGAACCACACATTACAGACATGAGTGAGAACACCAACATAATCATAGAAATCATACAGAGGTTAGCTAACATTCAAAATAGCTCATTGTCCATGTATCAATATACACTCCTGTATCCAGTGCCCAACTCAAGCCCAGGTCACACACAACCCGGATCCGGCGGGAGAGTCAGTGTCGAGCTCTCTCCCTCTGCCCCCTCCCCCGTCTCCCGTATAAAGGGGAAGATCTGACTTTTGTCCCAAGAGGGGCATGACTGGGGGGTGAGTTCCGGAGTAAAGTGGGGGGGGGGATAGGGAAGGAGGGTTAGAAAGGAAAGAAAAAGAAGGCAGAAAGAGAAGGCATGGCGGCAGTCGAGGTTTACGAGTTCCCAAGAAAGAGGGAGGAATGTTACGAGCTCAGTAAACGTTGTCCCTCCTCAGAGTTAATAAAGGTGTTCCAAATGTCCCAGGTCTTCTTGAATATTTCATGTTTATGTTGTGCAGTGAGGACCAAATCCTCCAATCTCCTCACCTCCTCCACCTTCCTCAGCCAATGAGCAACGGCTGGGGGGGAGTTCTGTTTCCATCGGATGGGAATACACGCCCTTGCTGCATTGAGCAAATGCCGTACCAGCGACTTCTTATATTTTTTGATAGGGATCTTTGAACGATGCAGTAAGAAAAAAGCGGCATCCTCTGGGATGGCGTAGTCGGTAAACTTCTGTGTAATACAGCGAACTTCGCCCCAGAAGACTTTTAATGTTGGGCAAGACCAGAATATGTGTAGCAGTGTTCCCTCCTCCTCATTGCAGCGCCAACATCTACTCGAGGCGGAGGGAAAGCATCTTTGTAATCTGGAGGTTGTCAAGTACCAGCAGGTCATCAGTTTGAAGTTAGTTTCTTGTATTCTAGTGCACAATGAGGATTTAAGGGCGAGAATTATAATCCGTTACTTTTGTGTCACCGAGAACGTGCAGTTAAGACCTCCCAGCTAGATAGACAGGGAATATGTGGCAGATTTTTTGGTGTGATTAGCAATGAGTATGTTTGGGATAAAATATGGGCCAATGTGTCAGTTCCCGAGCAAAGGTCCTCCAATGCTGTTTGCTGACGTGCGAAAGCCTGGGGACTAGGGAGGGAATGGAGGAAGTGGTGCAGTTGTATCGCTTTCCAGAAGGGAAGTTTGTAAGCTCCCGTTAAGTCAGTCAAATCCGAGATGGATGGCCACTTCCCATCCACAACAAATTTTGTCTCACATTCAGATTCTCTAAGGCCAGTGTATTCCATCAAATGTAGGCCCGGATCAAATTTAGGGTTACTGAGTATTGGGAGTAGTGGTGAGTCCTTGGCCGTGAGGGCCGTGTGCTTCAAGGTAGTTCCCAATAGCGGGTGTGACTTCACCCCATGGGGGAGGTCCCCATAACACCACAACGCTCCTTTCAGTGGGATGTGAGTTTGGGATTGTTCAAGCTGCACCCATAATTTGGTTGGCTTGTTTCATCTCCAGTCGAGTATCTGGCCTAAGTGTCAGGGCTTTGCCCACATGAAACGGGCGAATGCACGTGCACCGCTGGGCAAACCAGGCATTGGTGCGCGCGTGTGCGCCGGTGCGTACCCCAGGCACATGCACGTGCGCGACGGGCATGTGTGCGTGCACAGCGTTAGCGCTGTTTGGCACCAGTGGCCTTACTTAAGGAGGGCAGCTGCACTTGCTCTGTGCTGTTTGTCTGCAGCTCTGTATCTGAGTTTCCTGTACCTTGCCTGCTGATCATATTCTTTGAGCCGGCTCTTGATTGACCTTGCTGACCTCTCCTGACCCGATCCCGGCCTGCCTGACCTTGCTCTGAAGGGAGAGGCCCAGCAACTGAGGAACCCCAGGGGAGGACTCTTCAGGAGAAGGCCGTGCGCAAGGCTGGCTTCTCTGAAGGAGCCTGGAGGCTTAGTTGAAGGATGCAACCTGGATCAACACTCATACGGTATCGTCGGTTTGGCTGAGAGAACCTGGTACCATATGTTAGCTCTTTAACCACTTAAAGAGGGATTTCACTGTAAAAAAAAATATTAAAAGCCAGCAGCTACAAATACTGTAGCTGCTGACTTTTAATAAATGGACACTCACCTGTCCCAGGATCCAGCGATGTCGGCAGCCGAGGCCGATCTATCGCTCGGCTCTCGGCTGCTGCCGCCGCCATTCTAGGTGAGGAAATCAGGAAGTGAAGCATTGCGGCTTCACTTCCCGGTTCCCTACTGCGCATGCGCGAGTCGCGCAGCGCAATAGAAATGGTCTGCGCTGTCTCTGGGACCCGTGTGTGTCCCAGCAGACAGTGCGCTGGGACAGGAAACAGCATAGACTCCCGCGGGAGTCTATGCACGGAAGTGGGTGCAAATATCTGTCTTCAGCGGCGAGATTGACACGTCGCTGGCCCCATCACCTAGTATGGACTTAAAGGAAAAGCCCTACTCTGAAAAAACGGCATGGGGTCCCCCCCAAGGTCCATATAAGACCCTTATTTGAGAAACGGCCAGGTTTGTCGGGAAGAGGCCCTTGTCCTCATCAGCATCGCACCGCCCCATGTTGAGGGCACGTGGCCTGGTACGGCTCAGGAGGCGGGGGCGCTCGCTTGTCCCCACCCCCTTTCCAGACCGGCTGGGTTGCGTACTCGGATAAGGGTCTTATATGGACCTTGGGGGGGGACCCCCACGCCGTTTATTGGGCGTAGGGCTTCCCCTTTAAGTCCATACCAGGCGACGGGGCCAGTGACGAGTCAATCTCGCCCGCCGGAGGCGGCGACATTGATTTCCTTCGCTAGTCCTGGCTACCTGGAGCCGTGTTCAAAATGAACAGACTTTCCTCCGTGTGTGGGCAAGTCCGTTCATTTCAAAAGTATGGTGGACTCCACATGGAATTTGGAGGGGGGCTACGCCTTTTTTTTCCCCTCAAAATCTATATCAGACCGAAGGGTCTGGTATCGTTTTGGAGGGGACCCCACGCCGTTTTTTAATTTTTTTATTTTTCATTTTGGCGTGGGATTCCCATTCAAGATCCTCAGAGCACAAGTCGCATGCCACAAGTTGAATCATTTAAGATGATGGTCTGACTTGGACTTACATTGAAATCAATGGGCTAAAATCGTGTCCAAGTTGGACCAAAGTAGTGCAGGAACCTCTTTCAGCGTTAGACTGACAGTCGGACCAGTTAAGACGGCTCTCATAGGGAACCATTGATTTTGACATGTCATGCGACTTGTGCTCTTGAAGTCGGAGCGTATGTTGGACCAGTGTGAACCGGCCCTCCCAGATGAGCTGCACTAAGAAGGTTACATATGTTAAAGTGATACTAAAATCTCGTTTTGTTTTTTTGTTTGTTAAAAATAACAAACATGTTATACTTACCTGCTTTGGGTAATGGTTTTGCACAGAGTAGCCGAGATCCTCTTCTTCTCTGGTCCTCCGTTGGTGCTCCTGGCCCCTCATTCCTGTTGAGTGCCCCCACAGCATGCAGCTTGCTATTGGGGCACCCGAACTGAGTAACAGCTCCATGTGTCCATTCAGACACAGAGCGGCAGCCTGGTCCCACCCCATCTCTCCTCATTGGCTCATTGACTTTGATTGACAGCACCAGGAGTCAATGGCGCTTCACTGCTGTCTCAGCCAATGAGGATGGAGAGTCACGGGCGGTCTAGACTCTCCTGTAGCATCACTGGATCGAGATAGGGCTGAGGTAAGTATTGGGGGGGGGGGGGGGGGGCTGAGGGTCCTGCTGCACACAGAAGGTTTTTTACCTTAATGATAAAACCTTCTGCCTACAACCACTTTAATGCAAAAAAAAATGCATTAAGGAAAAACATCCTTCAGCCTTCACAACCACTGTAAAGTTATTTGACATTGATGGGTACTGTATGTACTGTACCTGGAGAGGAATCAGGTTGAAGGGACGTGCCCAGAGGGTGGTGATTAAAGGCATGTTTTCTTAATTGTCTGAAATTGTGAGCTGTGCGCCCCAGGGCTCCATCCTGGGACCAATTCTGTATAACTTGTTTAGCTTGGTCATAAATGTTATAGAGGTTGGAATAAATAGATTTTTTTTTAAAATGCAGTATTTGCTGACAAACCTAAGCAGAATTATAACTTCACAACAGGACACAGGAACTTTACAAGAAGACCTAGTTAATCATTGCCTACCGGGGGTACTTTCACCCCCTTCCTGCCCACGCCAAATTTTCAGCTTTCATCTCTGTCACACTTTGAAGGACAATTGCGCGGTCATACAACACTGTACCCATATGGCGTTTTTATAATTTTTTTATCACACAAACAGAGCTTTCGTTTGGTAGTATTTAATCACCACTGGGATTTTTTTCAAGTATAAATTTTTATTCAATCCAAAACAAGGGAGAGAACCACACATTACAGACATGAGTGTGAACACCAACATAATCAGAGAAATCATACAGAGGTTAGCTAATATTCAAAATAGCTCATTGTCCATGTATCAATATACACTCCTGTATCCAGTGCCCAACTCAAGCCCAGGTCACACACAACCCGGATCCGGCGGGAGAGTCAGTGTCGGGCTCTCTCCCTCTGCCCCCCCCCCCCCACCCGTCTCCCGTATAAAGGGGAAGATCTGACTTTTGTCGCAAGAGGGGCATGACTGGGGGGTGAGTTCCCGGAGTAAAGGGGGGGGGGGGATAGGGAAGGAGGGTTAGAAAGGAAAGAAAAAGAAGGCAGAAAGAGAAGACATGGCGGCAGTCGAGGTTTACGAGTTCCCAAGAAAGAGGGAGGAATGTTACGAGCTCAGTAAACGTTGTCCCTCCTCAGAGTTAATAAAGGTGTTCCAAATGTCCCAGGTCTTCTTGAATATTTCATTTTTATGTTGTGCAGTGAGGACCAAATCCTCCAATCTCCTCACCTCCTCCACCTTCCTCAGCCAATGAGCAACGGCTGGGGGGGAGTTCTGTTTCCATCAGATGGGAATACACGCCCTTGCTGCATTGAGCAAATGCCGTACCAGCGACTTCTTATATTTTTTGATAGGGATCTTTGAACGATGCAGTAAGAAAAAAGCGGCATCCTCTGGGATGGCGTAATCGGTAAACTTCTGTGTAATACAGCGAACTTCGCCCCAGAAGACTTTTAATGTTGGGCAAAACCAGAATATGTGTAGCAGCGTTCCCTCCTCCTCATTGCAGCGCCAACATCTACTCGAGGCGGAGGGAAAGCATCTTTGTAATCTGGAGGTTGTCAAGTACCAGCAGGTCATCAGTTTGAAGTTAGTTTCTTGTATTCTAGTGCACAATGAGGATTTAAGGGCGAGAATTATAATCCGTTGCTTTTGTGTCACCGAGAACATGCAGTTAAGGTCTACCTCCCAGCTGGATAGACAGGGAATATGTGGCTGATTTTTTGGTGTGATTAGCAATGAGTATGTTTGGGATAAAATATGGGCCAATGTGTCAGTTCCCGAGCAAAGGTCCTCAAATGCTGTTTGCTGACGTGCGAAAGCCTGGGGACTAGGGAGGGAATGGAGGAAGTGGTGCAGTTGTATCGCTTTCCAGAAGGGAAGTTTGTAAGCTCCCGTTAAGTCAGTCAAATCCGAGATGGATGGCCACTTCCCATCCACAACAAATTTTGTCTCACATTCAGATTCTCTAAGGCCAGTGTATTCCATCAAATGTAGGCCCGGATCAAATTTAGGGTTACTGAGTATTGGGAGTAGTGGTGAGTCCTTGGCCGTGAGGGCCGTGTGCTTCAAGGTAGTTCCCAATAGCGGGTGTGACTTCACCCCATGTGGGAGGTCCCCATAACACCACAACGCTCCTTTCAGTGGGATGTGAGTTTGGGATTGTTCAAGCTGCACCCATAATTTGGTTGGCTTGTTTCATCTCCAGTCGAGTATCTGGCCTAAGTGTCAGGGCTTTGCCCACATGAAACGGGGCGAATGCACATGCACCGCTGGGCAAACCAGGCATTGACGCGCGCGTGTGCGCGAGTGCGTACCCCAGGCACATGCACGTGCGCGACGGGCATGTGTGCGCACACAGCGTTAGCGCTGTTTGGCACCAGTGGCCCTACTTAAGGAGGACAGCTGCACTTGCTCTGTGCTGTTTGTCTGCAGCTCGGTATCTGAGTTTCCTGTACCTTGCCTGCTGATCATATTCTCTGAGCCGGCTCTTGATTGACCTTGCTGACCTCTCCTGACCCGATCGCAGCCTGCCTGACCTTGCTCTGAAGGGAGAGGCCCAGCAACTGAGGAACCCCAGGGGAGGACTCTTCAGGAGAAGGCCGTGCGCAAGGCTGGCTTCTCTGAAGGAGCCTGGAGGCTTAGTTGAAGGACGCAACCTGGATCAACACTCATACGGTATCGTCGGTTTGGCTGAGAGAACCTGGTACCATATGTTAGCTCTTTAACCACTTAAAGAGGGATTTCACTGTAAAAAAAAAATATTAAAAGCCAGCAGCTACAAATACTGTAGCTGCTGACTTTTAATAAATGGACACTCACCTGTCCCAGGATCCAGCGATGTCGGTAGCCGAGGCCGATCGATCGATCGGCTCTCGGCTGCTGCCGCCGCCATTCTAGGTGAGGAAATCAGGAAGTGAAGCATTGCGGCTTCACTTCCCGGTTCCCTACTGCGCATGCGTGAGTCGCGCAGCGCAATAGAAATGGTCTGCGCTGTCTCTGGGACCCGTGTGTGTCCCAGCAGACAGTGCGCTGGGACAGGAAACAGCATAGACTCCCGCGGTAGTCTATGCACGGAAGTGGGTGCAAATATCTGTCTTCAGCGGCGAGATTGACACGTCGCTGGCCCCATCACCTAGTATGGACTTAAAGGAAAAGCCCTACTCCGAAAAAACGGCATGGGGGTCCCCCCCAAGGTCCATATCAGACCCTTATTTGAGCAACGGCCAGGTTTGTCGGGAAGAGGCCCTTGTCCTCATTAGCATCGCACCGCCCCATGTTGAGGGCACACGGCCTGGTACGGCTCAGGAGGCGGGGGCGCTCGCTCGTCCCCACCCCCTTTTCTGACCGGCTGGGTTGCGTACTCGGATAAGGGTCTTATTTGGACTTTGGGGGGGGACCCCCACGCCGTTTATTGGGCGTAGGGCTTCCCCTTTAAGTCCATACCAGGCGAAGGGGCCAGTGACGAGTCAATCTCGCCCGCCGAAGGCGGCGACATTGATTTCCTTCGCTAGTCCTGGCTACCTGGAGCCGCGTTCAAAATGAACAGACTTTCCTCCGTGTGTGGGCAAGTCCGTTCATTTCAAAAGTATGGTGGACTCCACATGGAATTTGGAGGGGGGCTACGCCTTTTTTTTCCCCTCAAAATCTATATCAGACCGAAGGGTCTGGTATCGTCTTGGAGGGGACCCCACGCCGTTTTTTAATTTTTTTATTTTTCATTTTGGCGTGGGATTCCCATTCAAGATCCTCAGAGCACAAGTCGCATGCCACAAGTTGGATCATTTAAGATGATGGTCTGACTTGGACTTACATTCAAATCAATGGGCTAATATCGTGTCCAAGTTGGACCAAAGTAGTGCAGGAACCTCTTTCAGCATTAGACCGACAGTCGGACCAGTTAAGACGGCTCTCATAGGGAACCATTGATTTTGACATGTCATGCGACTTGTGCTCTTGAAGTCGGAGCGTATGTCGAACCAGTGTGAACCGGCCCTCCCAGATGAGCTGCACTAAGAAGGTTACATATGTTAAAGTGATACTAAAATCTCGTTTTGTTTTTTTGTTTGTTAAAAATAACAAACATGTTATACTTACCTGCTTTGGGTAATGGTTTTACACAGAGTAGCCCAGATCCTCTTCTTCTCGGGTCCTCCGCTGGCGCTCCTGGCCCCTCCCTCCTGTTGAGTGCCCCCACAGCATGCAGCTTGCTATTGGGGCACCCGAACTGAGTAACAGCTCCATGTGTCCATTCAGACACAGAGCGGCAGCCTGGTCCCACCCCATCTCTCCTCACAGCCTTCACAACCACTGTAAAGTTATTTGACATTGATGGGTATTGTATGTACTGTACCTGGAGAGGAATCAGGTTGAAGGACAGTGCCCAGAGGGTGGTGATTAAAGGCATGTTTTCTTAATTGTCTGAAATTGTGAGCGGTGCGCCCCAGGGCTCCATCCTGGGACCAATTCTGTACAACTTGTTTAGCTTGGTCATAAATGTTATAGAGGTTAGAATAAATAGAATTTTTTTTTAAATGCAGTATTTTCTGACAAACCTAAGCAGAATTATAACTTCACAACAGGACACAGGAACTTTACAAGAAGACCTAGTTTTTTTTTTTTCCACATCAGCGAATTCTCAAATGAGACGTAAATCAACTTTCCGTTCAATATTGTCTCCTTACATATTCACATCATTGTGTTTTTTTTTATAATTTAAATTTTATTTAATTTTTCAGTTAAAAACAGAAAGAGAAAAACACGCGGGAGGGTAATCATGATAAGGAAAAAATGTGTTACAGATACAAAACTCTCCTCCAGTACAATATAAAAAAAAAAAAAAAACAAACAAACAAGCAAGCAAGACAGATGTCCTTAATATTACAGTCAATGATCCTTTGCCTTACCTACTTACTTTCCTTTCCTTCCTTTCTTCCCTCCCTGCCGCTTTCCCAGCAGTATATCTTAAACCCCCCCCCCCTCCTCCCCCCATATTTGTTGTCCCTTCCTCCATTGATTTATTCCATTAATACCTGGATGTATGTTTCTGTCCTTTTGAAAATTCTCAATTTTTTCCATACTGCCCAATATTTGTTCATCTGGTTATTCTCCATTTTAACTAAATATTCCATGTTATTAATATATTAGATTCTCAACACCCACTCTTTAATGGTGGGTTTTTCAACTTGTGTCCAATTTGCCGGTATCAAGGCTTTTGCTGCGTTTAACAAAAGAAGTACCAGCGTGTTAATTTTTTTATTCTTTCCTTTATTATTTTCCATTTGTGAATTACCCCTTGTATCCTCTACTCCATAGAACAAACATTTCAGCGGGCAGCATGGAATTTTTTCACCGGTTATTAATTCTATATAGGCTAAAATCTCCTGCCAATAGGGCTTTATTTCTGGACATTCCCACCAGATGTGCAGTGCTGTTCCTAGGGATTTACACTCCCTCCAACAGTACTTAGATCTCAATGGATCTATTTTGTGCAATCTCACTGGAGTTAACTGCCATCTCATCATGCACTTATAGTTAACCTCTCTAGACGCTGTGTCGGACACCTGCCTATATACTGACGCCATCATCTGCCTCTCGTCCAATTTAATACCCAAATCTGCTTCCCATTTTCCTATTGCTGGTATACTATCTTGTGTCTCAATTTCCGATAGACATTCATACACGGCTCCAGACGACGTCCGATGACGAAAAGCATAGGGCGTGGCCTCAGGTGTATCCACTTGTGCATATCGGCGGCGGCGGTGAATACAAACAGATTGACACCTATATCTGATGAATTTAAATGCCGGTTCTTATCCTGTACTATGTGAGTAGCTTTTTACAAACAATTAAATAAAAAACCTTTTATATACTGGATCACACTATGTCTGCCCCACTTTACTTTTTATGAGGAACTCCCTGGATACCTAACCGGACCAGCTATACATAGCGACACAGGGGCTCACACTGTGAAGGCACGTTAACCCCATAAGGGGATGGGGAGCTGGTGAGTGCGGATTACTGCCTTTTATACCACAATCGCACCGGTTGCTATCCAGGAATTCTGAAGCACATTGTCACTTTCGTTTAAGAAGATTTTGTTCTTATCCACTTGTTTAATGAAACTTTTTTGCTCATGGTATCCTGATGTTGGACTTTTAATATATTTTTCAACCCTTTTTCTGCATGTCTCCACTTAGCGATTTTATAATCGCATGAAGAGTACAATTATACTTTGATAATTTTAAATTTTTTGGTTTTTGTATTTTTGTTTTTTTATAATTTTTTTAGGTATTTTTGGAGCACCATGCACTTTCTATTAAGCACTTTATATTAATGCTTTGCACCATACACTTTTTAGGAGTATTGAGCACTTTATTTAAACACTGTGTACCAGGCATGGAATAATTTTACCCATATTGTTAAAGAATTTGTGGGTCATCACGCATATAGTTCTGTCATTTTCCATTTGTTACCATTACGTATATATTTATTATCAGTATTTTTATTTATTTTTTATTTTTATTTATTATTATTTTCTTCCACATCTTCTTGCACAAAAAATTTGTTACACATATTTGCAATCAGCACAAAATAGTAGCAGGTGTGCGCCGTGACTACCCCCTTTGATATACATTCTTACACTCTTGACATACAGTGATTTACTTTTTCTTTGGAGTTACATAATTTTTCTATAGTTGTTAGAGAGTTCTCGTCTCTTATGGGTTTTGGAAGTGAACCCACAAAATGATGAATCTGTACATACTCCCAGTCCTTTAATTTTTTCCATTTATACTTCTCCATTATATCTTGTTTTAACATCAAACTACCACGTGAAATTATATCTTTTAATTGTATATTTTCCATTTGTTTACCTAATTGAGTGCCATTTCCTAGTGTGAAAAAATCTGTGCCCTCTAATGGAATTAATGGCGAATTATATACCCATTTATTTCTCCGGTGTAATGCATCCCATATTTTTAGTGTTATAATCGTGATTTCGTGTACCTTATTCGTGCCCATTCTAAATCAAAATTTTGGGGGGATCCAGATCATTTTTTTTTAGTTGTGTGCCTGTTAGTGACTCTTCCATTTTTACCCACTTTTTTTCTGTGTGAACCTTTGCCCATTCCACCATTCTTGCCAACGGGATTGCGCTGTAATATCTATAAATATCTGGCAAAGCCATCCCTCCATTTTTTTTTTCCTAGTTAATATATTATATTTTATTCTTGATTTTTTATTTTGCCAAATAAATTAAAAAAAAAGTGTTTTTATTATTTTAAAAAAACTATTTGGAATATTAATTGGGAGCATTTGGAGTTTATAGGTGATTTTAGGCAAAACCACCATTTTTAAAAGATTAATTCTACCTGTCCAAGAGATTGAACGCGTTCTTATTTTCCCTAACACTGTTTTAATGTCATTTACTAATGGAATAAAATTCGCATGATATAGGTCCTGGACCGTCTTTGTGACTTTTATACCTAAGTATGTTATTTCTTTTTTTTCCCATGTAAAGGGATATTCTTGCTTTAATGCCATCTCTTCCTCATTGTCCAATCCTATATTTAATATAACCGTTTTAATAGGATTTATTTTAAAATTAGAAAGCGCCCCATAATCTTTTATTTCTTTTATTAAGCTAGGCAAGGACAGTCTTGGTTTAGTTATGTATAGGAGTAGGTCGTCCGCGTAAGCCGCCACTTTATGCTCTTCTTCCCCCCATTTAACCCCGCTTATATTTACATTATTACGCATCTTTGACAGAAATGGTTCCAAGGCGATTACATATAGCAGGGGCGAAAGTGGACAACCCTACATTTGTCCCATTTAACATTTCAAACGCGGACGACATACACCCATTTACTCCTACTCTGGCTGTTGGTTGTGTATATAGGTTAATAATCCACTTCAGCATCTTTGGGCCTAAGCCCATGTTCCGGAGAGTTTCTATTATAAAACACCAATCAATTCTATCAAATGCCTTTTCGGCATCGATAGAAATCAATATCATTGGGGTTTTCTTTTCCCTATCTTTATCCATAAGAAGAAGGGTCCTCAGGCTGTTATCTCTTCCCTCCCTTCCTGGGATGAATCCAACCTGATCCCCATTTATTAATTTCGGCATCAAGTTTTTTATTCTTGTTGCTATAACTTTCGCATATAACTTTGTATCTACATTCAACAAAGCTATTGGGCGGTAGCTGGAGCAGATAGATTCGTCCTTACCCGGTTTTGGGATAACTGTTATATTTGCCAATAAAGCCTCTTTCCTCATAATGTCATCATCGCCCAGTCTATTCCAATATTTACATAATTCAGGGACTAATTGGTGTTTAAATTTCTTGTAATACCTGATTGTGAAACCATCCGGGCCTGGGCTTTTCCCATTTGGTGTTTATTTTATTGCTTTAAATATTTCTTCTGGAGTAATTGGCTCCTCTAAACTTTTGGCACTTTCTTCTGATATTTTCGGTAAGTCTGCTTCTCTTAAGTACTGTTGAATTTTCATTTTCCTTTGCTCCTTTTGTGCCTCTGATTCTTTACTTCTTAGTGAATAAAGGGTGTTATAATATGTTTTAAAAGCCTCTGCGATCTCTGACGATCTAAATTTCACTTCCCCATATTCATCTTTGATTTTCTCAATCTAATTTAAAGCTTTTTTTTTCCCGAGCTAATCTTGCTAAGGGCCGGTTCACACAGCGATGCGATGCGAGGCGACACGGCTCGCCTCGCCTCGCTCCCGCAAGTCGCCCCCGTTCAGTACTATGGAACCGTTCTGAGAGGAGCGACTCGAGTCGCTCCGACTCAGAAAAAAGGTTCCTGTACTACTTCTGGGCGACTTCGGGGGCGACTTGCATTGACTTCTATACAGAAGTCCTCTGCAAGTCGCCGCTGAGATCCCCGCAGGTCGCGGCGAGGCAAGTCGGAGACGCCTCGCCGCGCCTCGCTGTGTGAACCGGCCCTTAATATTTCCCTGACTTATTTGCCCACAGGTATCTTTCTTTAGCTACATTTTTAAACACACTTCTCTGTTTTTGCTCAATCAAATCATTTAATTGTGCACGTTTCTGGATGATCTCCTTGTATATCTTTTTATCTAGATGTCTCTTGTGTTCTTGTTCTAATTCATAGAGTGCTTTTTTTAAATTATCATATCTAACTTTGCTTTCTTTTTTTTTTCCCGATCCTATACTAATTAACTTCCCTTCGAATTAGGGCTTTATGAGCTTCCCACAAGGTGGCTTTGGAGACTTCTGTGGTGTCATTTATTTTAAAATATTGTTCTATTTCTGTCTTTATCTTACGCTCAACATCGTCCATCTCAATCAACGCCTCATTTAGTCTCCAAGTCCCCCTTCCGGGCTCTTTTTCCCTCATCCTAAATTTTGCTATCACTGGAGCATGGTCTGATATCGAAATGTTACCTATCTGTACATTTTCTAGCTTTTCCAATGTAACATGATCTAAAATTATATAATCCAATCTTGCGTAAGTATCATGAACCGGGGAGTAATATGTATAGTCGATTTCCCTCGGGTTGCATGCTCTCCATGCGTCTACAAGCTGTTGTGCAAAAAAAAAAAAATTTCTTAATATTCTATGTTGTTTGATTTCTTGAGGGGAAATAACTGATGTACCATCTATTTCGGGCTTCATGGTGAAGTTCAGGTCCCCTGCTATGATCAGATGGCCTTGTTTATATTTCTCTGTTAATTTCAATATACCATTAAAATATTTTTTAGGGGCCTTATTGGGGCAGTAAATGTTAATTAATATATATTTTTGTCTTAATAATTTACCCTTTAAGAATAAAAACCTCCCTTCCGGGTCCGCCTTCATCTTGTCTAGCTTCCACTCCACCGCCCTTCCAAACCAAATAGCTACTCCCCTGGCTCCCTTAATCGGGGAGTCGGCATAGAACCAGGTAGGATATTTTCGCGTATCGATCCGAGTGTTGGAATCTAGGGCTAAATGTGTCTCCTGTAAAAAAACAATATCGGCATGATAGCCCTCTAATTCTTCAAAAATATTAAACCTTTTCCTTGGAGAATTCATTCCTCTTACATTATATGTTACTAACTTAAGTCCAGCCATCCGGTACTTCTAAAATCTTTCTTATTTCTTTTATAGATTCCAGGCCAACCCCCTTTCCACCCTCCTCCCCCCCCTCCCATTCCCATCCCATCATTTGATGTAATTTTGACCCCTTGGTCAGGGATAATTTCTCCGGAACCTCTTTGTTCCTTGTATCCCTATGTCCTAGAGTGGAGTTCTGTTGGGCCGTGTCACCTTCCATCTCGCCTATCACTTGCGAGATGAATACTAGACATGTCCAGAGGACCCCGCTCTCCCCCCACCACCCCTCCCTCCCCCCTCCTCAACAGAAGGGGGAAGCAGGGGGGGACGCCAGGTGAAGACAGCCGCGGGGGCTAACCAGTAATTCCTGCCATTCAGCCTCTCAGCTGCTATCACTGTTCCTCCCCCTCCCATACCAGAGAGGGCAGAGCAACCGCACATCCCCCGAACTGTCTCCACCCCCCCCCCCCGCCACCCCTCTACACCCCCATTCTTGGGACCGGAATATCGAGTATTTTACAGAAATCTGCTACATCCTCTATATGTCTCAGTCTCCCATTCCGTCCGTTCTTCCTGCCAATAAGGCATGCAGGGAACCCCCAGTTATACTGCACCCCGTTCTCCTGCAAAACTGTCAATAGCGGTTTTAGAAGTCTTCTTCTTTTCAGGGTGTCTGGGGATAAATCTTGGAATATCTGTATTTCCTTGCCTTCATATACAATTGACATTTTTACTCTTATGTTTTTCCAGAGTAGGTTCTTATCCTCTTCCTGCTGAAAATGCACTATTATGTCCCGAGGGGTATCTTGTGACAGTTCTTTTGGTTTCCTTATGCGATACAGCCTTTCGATATTTATTGGATTAGTTATATCCTTATTCATCAGTGGATTACATATCCTTTTTATTATTTCTGTTAAATCTTGTTGTTCAGAATCCAGGACACCTCGTAATCTTATATTTTTCTTTCTTTCCCTGTTTTCCTGATCCTCTATTTTGTAGGCTTGCTCTTACATAGTTACATAGTTACATAGTTAGTAAGGTTGAATAAAGACATCAGTCCATCCAGTTCAACCTGAGTGAGTGTTTACAATTCTCCCTATCCCTGTACATTGTACATCGCACACTCACATTGGTCCCTACCCTCAAGGAGCGCACAATCCAATTTCCCCATTCATATACTAGGGCCAATTTTGGACAGAAGCCAATTAACCTACCTGCATGTCTTTGGATTGTGGGAGGAAACCGGAGTACCCGGAGGAAACCCACGCAGGCACAGGGAGAACATGCAAACTCCAGGCAGGTAGTGTCATGGTTGGGATTTGAACCAGCGACCCTTTTTACTGCTAGGTGAGAGTGCTAACCACTTCACCACTGTGCTGCTCTTGTTGACCTTTTTTTAAGGAAGTTATTTCAACTTATTATTATGTTTGCTTCTTTCTCCACTCTTTTTTCCATTTCTTCTACACGATCCAATACGTGCGCAAGGTTCTTATGCACTCTATCCATTTCTTTTTTCATGGAGTTTTCCAATGCTGCAAACATTGAAATTATTTCTATTTTTGTAGGTAATGCTAAGGGATTTTCTAGCTGCAACGAATGCAACTGTGTAGACTGTATTTCCTCGGTTTCGTGTTCAAAATCAACTGATTGATCCATCTCCACTTCCGGCATGCTCTCTTGGGCTTGTAAGGAGTTATTTTGGGGTTGTTGTCTCTTTCTTTCTCTCTTTTCTCTATCCCTTTTCTCCTTATTTTCTGCTTGAGTACTTCTTGTTTGCAGTGGCTTTTCTTGTTGTTGTTGTTTCTCCGAGCCCCCTATTTGCGTAACAAATTTGTTCATGGGGCCAGGACTCACTACCAGGCTCCGCCGGGGTGATTTAGAAATTGTTCCAGTTTTAGCCATCTTCCCCTTCATTTTCTGGGTATCAAAATATCCACTCGATCCCCAAAAATAGTGTGTCGGGGCGCATGCGCGGCAAGGAACGAGACAGCAGCTAGGTCTCTGAGCTCCCGGGGCTGCGGAGAAGACCGCTCAACGCTCTCTTACGGCCTACCTTCTGCGGACCTCGGACGGACCAAACATGTCCCAAGATGGCGCCCATTCCCCCAAGGCCGATGCAGCCGCGCGCCCGGCGGGCCCGCTCCAAGGTATGGGCGACACTCTTACTAAAGCGGATTTGGAGGACAGCTTGTCCTCTATGTATGATAAGCTGGCGAAGAAATTCCAAGCGGAGCTGCATAAATCCACGAGCTTGATTTCTCAGGAAATGGCGGCCCTGGGCAATAGGACAGACCTCCTGGAAGTTAAGCACGACGAACTGCACCTTGCCTATTCGGACTTACGAAGGGATCATGAGCTGCTCGGTGACACGGTCGTTCAACTTCAAAACCACTTGGAGGACCTCGACAACCGCAACAGGAGGAATAACGTTCGTGTGCGAGGTATCCCCGAGTCGGTGACAGACCTCCCAGCCACGATCGTCCGTCTGTTTCAACTCCTGCTTCCGAACCAACCTACCGAAGCCTTTACATGCGATCCTTTACATCGTGCTCTGAGACCCAAACCTCCTCCCGAAAAGCCGCCCAGAGATATCGTATTGTGTCTCAAGGACTACCTTATAAAGGAGGAAATCCTTCGTGCCTCACGAAACATGCCTCGGATCCAACTGGACGGAGCTTCTGTCCAGATCTACCCAGATATTTCACCGGCAACGCTAGAGAAGCGAAGGAAAATGAAGGAGATTACCTCCTCCTTGCAGTCTGCCCACATACGGTACCGCTGGGGTTTCCCATTCAAACTGATCGTGCCTCATAACGGTTCTACTTACATAGCCTCTACGATATCCGAAGGCAAAGATATTTTGGTGAAGCTGGGTCTCCTGGAACGACAACATTCACCCCGTCACCCACCGACCCCACGACCATCCCCTATCTGGGCTACACCATCGCCCTAAAAGAGACAGAAGGTCTCGCAGGCTCCAGCCACTACCGGACGTTTGAGGTCTGATTCTCCGAACCGTAACCTATTAAGAAATCCTCCCTTCGTCTGTCCTTGGATCTTCCAGTGCCCCCATTTTCTAACACTCAACAAGTGCTCGGCTACTATATCATCTGTTTTCTCCGAGTCCCGGGTGGCTGCGGACATTTACTTTGTTTTTTCGTTACTCCCCCTGTGTCTCACCCTCTCTGACATTCGTAGCTGCGCTTCCCCCCCTTCCATACCTGCACACCATTCCTTACGTATCCTTAGTCCCAGAGACCTGAGTATCGGGCTATTTGGACACGCCCATCTCATTGTAGTCTCCCAGAAGACGATTTTTCTCCCACTGTGAGATATGTGTGTAGCAGGTGGCAGTTGGGCCGCAAGGCCTGGTAATTACACAATGTTCTTGATCTGGCTGGACTTTCCAACCAGACCCCATAGAGTGTTAAGTTTTCTTTTTATGTTTTTGTTTATTTGCTTTGCTGACTTCACAGCGGAATGTATTTTCTTTGCCTATAAGCTCGGGGCTGATGGATCTCCGTTTCATACCGGACCTCCTGACGGCCCCATAGGTACTAGACTTGGCCTGATATTGGCTAATACGGGCCCCTCTGGTTCTGGACTCAGCCATTTTAATCCCAATTCTCCCTGCGGACCACCCGCACCTTTGCGGTTGAACACTGGCTGATATGGGTCTCCATGTTATCTCGCATAATGTGAGAGGTTTTAATTCCCCTCACAAACGGAGGAAAGCCTTCCGATACTATAAACGTATTGGGGCGGATATCATCTTACTACAGGAGACACACTTCTCCTCGGGGGCCTGCCCCACATTCTTTGATAAGTCATATAAATTACATTACGCTACTACGTTTGATTCCAGGACCAGAGGAGTGGCAATTTATATTCGTAATTCTGTTCCATTTGAACCCTCACATGTGTTTAAAGATCAGGATAGCAGATTTTTAATTGTTCAGGGTAAATTGCAGGGTAAGGAAGTAACGATTGCTAATCTGTACGCCCCTAATAACGCACAGAGTGCCTTCTATCACCTTTTCCTGCGTACTCTCGACAGATACATCTCCCCCCACCTCATAGTGGGTGGAGATTTCAACTTAGTAGCTAATCCCGCGGAGGATAGGAGCCGTACATCGCATAGCGCTAGGGTTTTCCCTAAATTTCTCTCTAAAGCACTGGATGGTTTACAACTTATCGACACCTGGAGGGCCCTTAATATTGGAGTTCGAGAATATACACACTACTCTCACCCTCATGATAGCTACGCTAGGCTTGATTATATTTTTGCTTCCCCGGTTCTTTTGGCCAATTCCTCACACACTACTATCCACCCGTGCCCATGGTCTGACCATCAGATTGTGGCCTTTCATACCTCCCACGTGGGCCTCTCCCCCTCTCTTGCCTCCTGACGACTGAATGATTCCCTACTCTCAGACCCCAATACCTATACTCAGATTGAGAGCCACCTAGCAGACTACTTCGCGATTAATGACACCCCGGACATCTCACCCCAGGTTCTTTGGACCGCTCATAAAGCGGTTCTCCGTGGTCGTTTAATTGAAATAGCAGTCACTAGGAAGAAACAATGTAATGCTAAAATTCAGGCCCTCACACGGGAACTGCGAGCCCTCTACCAGTCCCACGTACAGGCACATTCCCCAGATGTCCTTCTATTGATTAATCAAAAGCGTACCGAACTAGACACTATCCTCTCGGAACGTACCGAGAAATCACTTCGGTGGTCAAAAGCTAGATTTCTGCTACACAGTAACACGGCTTCCAGGATGTTCTCGCGTAAATTACACCAATCTTTACAACCTACTCATGTTTATAAATTGAAAAATGACAAGGGCACTCTGGTCTCACACCCTAACGAAGTACTCAAAATTTTCACATCCTTTTACCGAAATCTTTTATCCTCCCCCTCACAACCACTGTCAGACAATGTAGATGAGTGGCTGAACTCGCTCCCCCTTCCATCCCTCTCCGATGCACAGCGGGCCACACTTAATGCCCCCTGCACCGAACAGGAGGTGTTGGACACTATTAAGACACTCAAAACCTCTACAGCCCCCGGCCCGGATGGCTACACCTCCACGTATTACAAGAAATTTTCACAGATCCTGGCCCCTAAATTGTCTAGACTCATTAATCAGACGCTACAAGGACAGGCTCTCCCTGACGAGATGTTGCATGCTAATATGACCCTGATCCCCAAACCCCATAAAGACCACTCCCTACCCCAGAATTTTAGGCCCATCTCGGTGTTGAATAATGATATTAAAATCCTAGGAAAGATATTGGCAAATAGATTGGCCCCTATTGTATGTGCCCTTGTGGGCCCGGAGCAGACTGGTTTCATCCCCAATAGGCAGATCACTGATAACATTCGTTTGGCAACAAATATCATTCAAGATGCGAACCTTTTCTCCCGTAAAGTCTTGATTTTAGGGTTGGATATCCAAAAAGCATTCGACAGTGTCCTCTGGCCCTATCTAGACCGGGTTTTGGCCAGGTTTGGTTTTGGGGGCGAATTTATTAATGGTTTTAAAGCACTGTATCATAGACCCCATACTAGGATCAAACTCCCCGGTAGTTCCTCTGAATTTTTTCCTATAAGTCGGGGCACCCGCCAGGGCTGTCCCCTATCCCCACTAATATTTGCCTTGGCTCTGGAGCCCCTCGCCAGGGCCATTGTTACTAATCCGAACATAGGGGGGTACTTGAAAGAGGAAGGGGAGTACAAGCTTAGCCTTTACGCGGACGATGTCCTTTTGTTTTTACCCAATCCTTTGATAGCTCTTCCCAATCTTCTGGAGCTCTTGGGCACCTTTCACAAGCTTTCGGGCTTGGGGGTGAATATAGCTAAGTGTGCTGCCCTTCCTATCAACTTTACCCCTGCAGAAGTTTCTAATATGCGCTCATATTTTGGTCTCTCTCTCTCTAAAAACACAATTTTATACCTAGGGGTTCATTTAGCTCCTTCCTTACCAGAAATCTATAGCGCCAACTATCCTCCGGCCTTTATAATGGTTCGGAGGTGGCTACGTTTGTGGTCGACTTTTCGCATCCCCTTGATAGGGAGGGTTGTAGCGGTTAAAATGTCTATTTTGCCGAAACTATTATATTACTTCAGAGCTCTCCCTATTTATGTGTCACGCCAAACCCTCACCTCTCTACAACGCGATATTAACACTTTTCTCTGGCTGGGAAAGAGGCCCAGGCTGGGGAGACTTCTAACACATCGTTCCCTTTTAAAGGGCGGCTTGGGACTCCCGGATGTATGGCTATATTATTTAGCGGCCAGGTTGGCCCAGACGGCTCAATGGCATGCTCCAGCGGTTGGTATACCATGGTTGCAATTTGAAACTCAGTCTTTGCGGCCTTATTTCCTCCCGGGAATCCTGTGGCAGGAGAGTCTCCGCCCCAGAGACTTAGCCCCTCTTAATAGCATAGTGAGTAGCTCCTTATACCTCTGGTCACTGTATAGGACTAAATTTCGACTGCGACCTAACAGGCCTACTTTGGCATCATTTTTGGGCGATAGGAGATTCCCCCTGGCATTTGGGTCTCCTGCTGCCTTCAGATGGTGGATCCAGAGGTCTTTGGTCACTCTGCGGGCCCTTTCTGGTAGACGAGGGATCTTCACCTCCTTTTCACAACTCCAATCACAACATGAGGTACCCAGAGCCGAATTTTACAAATATCTCCAGATTAGACACTTTTTTCAAACACATTATAGTTCTTTAGGCGACATCTCTAATTCCCAATTTGAATCCTTATGCTATAGTCACTCCAGGGACAGGGGTATTATTTCTACGGTGTACAAACACCTTCTGGAATCTCAGATGCCAGAGAAAACTAGGGCGATGTGCCTCTGGGAAGCTGATCTGGACACAGAGTTCTCGCCTGAGGAATGGAGTGTGATGCTTGTGAATATGCATAAATGTGCCAGATCTATGGCGGTGAAGGACACTGTTGTGAAGCTTCACACTCGGTGGTACCTCACCCCAGATAGGATTCACAGGTTTTACCCCACGGTTCCTGACCACTGTTTCAGGGGATGCCCGGAAACGGGCTCTCTGATCCATACCTTCTGGAGCTGTCCCCAGCTCCAGGGGGTTTGGGATCGGGTACGCACCACGGTGTCCTCGATTGTTGGATCCGTGGTTGACTTGTCACCTGCACACTGTTTGCTGTTCGCTCCTATAGCAGGGGTTTCCCGTCCCACCCAAAGGTTGATCAATACATTGTTCTGTGCTGTCCACTGGACGATAGCGCTACATTGGCGCTCGCAAGTCACCTCCTGGCCGGGGGTTCTTGGTAGGATGGACGCTATCCGTCTAATGGAACGGGTACACCACACCATTATGGACACCATGCATATCCATACTGCCAAATGGTTCGAGTGGCCGGTGTGCTCCGGTCCTACGGGGGGTCCCTCCCCATATATCCCTCAGTAGGTGAGACACTGGTGTCCAGGCGGTCCCATTGAATTCTTATAGTTCTATCTTTTTGATGGCTTATTCTCCTATATCTTGGTTCCGGGCCTGTGACTAGCACCAGCTTGGAAACAGTACTGTAGAGTATTAGCTATCTGTCTGTGAAGTCAATAGTAATAATTATTGCAAGGTTAACTTTCTATTTGTGTTTCTTTTATTTTCCCTTGTTTTACTAACTTTCTATTATGTACATCTTTGCACCTGATAAGCATCTTCTGGTACATACGGTCCAGGCTGTATACCTTAATCACCTTTTTAAAAAAAAAAAAAAAGCTCCTTGTTGGGCCTGGTCCGCTGCTGTGCCAGCAACATTGGTATGATGTGTATATCTATTATGCTTTCCATTGATGCTGTCATGTACTTGTGTCTGTTGATCTACTTATGTTTCTTTTACCACCAATAAAAACGTTTGTAATCAAAAATAGCATGTCACCTCTCAACTTATAGTCTCTAGCGGTACGTTTAATTTATATTTGTATGTAGGTTCAGGCCCAGACTCAGGCCTCATATTTCGTGAAGAGACTCGTTTACAAAATGATTTTAAACTTGTTACGCTTAATTTTATGTATTTTCCTGATGCATAGGACTAAACCAGTTTGTCTAAACACTAGATACTAGAGAGACTTTCCTTCTATTAACAAACCAATTATGAGCCGTTTACTTCTCAATAGTATATTGCAATACACTCGTTTATACAGGTTCTCTTGTTGGGCATGTTGACCAAATTGCTACCATCCTTTGCAAAAAAAAAAGGAGTGCACTACAAAAAAGAATAACAACATAAACACCACTCTAGTGTCTCTTTTACCCCGCTCCAAGTCTCTCTTGTTCACTATATAAGAGTGTAACAGTTAGCCGTATATTAAATTGTTCTGGGTTGCTCACTGGGTTGTTCGCTACAAACCCCACAGTTTGGGGGATCAGTTTCTGTTACGGAAAGTTTTTCCACACTTAAAAGGTTAATAATCGTCAGCATAAGCCTTTAGCATTTAGCCTTTCATTCAATAAAGAGGGGAAAAAAAAAAGAAAAAAAAAAGAGAAAGTTCTCCAGTGCATCACTGCAGCTTTATATCCCGCATATTACCATTTTCCTCGCTTTCTCCTCTGTCTGCGATCACTTTTTAACAGTCTTTTAGGTATAAATATTTATAATTTCATACCTGCTCCTTTGGTTTTCACTGCTATAACCGGACACTGTGTTCGTAGCAAAGAGAGGGCTCCTCTTACTGGTGTACCTTTCTCTTACCGCCAGAGGGCACCAGACACTGCTGTTTTCACTCCACTAGGAGCCGCTCGGGACTCCTTACTTTCACAGGCCGACCCTCGCAGCCGACTCGGCTCCACTCGTCCTGGTCGGCCCGGTCGTCTCCACCGCAACACCACCCGCCTTCCGCATGGGGCTCCGGGAGACAGCGGCGACGTGGACAAGGCAAGGAAAAACGATTCAGGCTGCGGGCACCCCGTAATAGAGAACACTGGGGGAGCTGGGGGAGCGGGGAGAGGCTAGCGCTGCGCTGCCAATGCCTCCTTCAAGCCAGGCATTGCCGCGGTATCGGAGCAGCACGGGGGGAGACGATCCTCATCCGCACACCTAGGTGTGGACACGCTCCCTTCCTAGTCTCCTCCCCCTCATCAGGCCCAGAAGACCTAGTTAATCATTGCCTACCGGGGGAACTTTCACCCCCTTCCTGCCCAGGTCAATTTTCAGCTTTCATCTCTGTCACACTTTGAAGGACAATAAAAAGCACGTGACCTGTTTGGACCCCAATGCAACATAAGCATGCCTCCATCCCTGTATTGATAAAAGAAAATGAAAGTGGATTGTGGGACTTTAAATGAGGCATGGATATGTGTTTGAAATGGTCTAGGATACCTAAAATGTTATTCATTGTCACTGTCCCTGCGGGTAAAATCTGTATACCCATAAAAAGTTGCTAATCAATCCAATAAATTAAATACAGATACTGAATAGTAGGTATATATAATGTATCATAATATATAATACATGGGTCATGCAACAAGAAGCATAATTAATTGTAGTAATAATCATATTGACATATTTCATGTATATAATGGATAGACATAATTGGTACAAGCAATCCCATTTAAAAAATTGAATGGACATACAGAGCAGGTGAACATGGTTATCCTAATAAATATAACTATAAATGAATAAAAGAAATTCATGATTGTAGCAAATTTGACTTGGCATCCCTGAGTATGGACTCGACGCGTTTCATGGCGATTTCAGCCAATCATCAGGAGTGGGATGCATCAAAAATCGCTAAATAAAGAGATGAAATAATCGAGTAAATGGGTAGGTCACAGTCTCAAATGAAAAATCATTGCTTTCAAAAAGAGAGCAGGTGTTAAATGTGAATGCATTACCTTTGGCCACGTTCAGATAAGTAACCCAACAGACCCAAAAAGGGAATAGGATGGTGACACTGAATGAACCGTCTCCCCCGGGGGAAAAAAAATGTGTTATAAAATGTGTGTGAAGTAAGGGGGGTTGCAAAAAACAACACTGTCCACCTAGGCTTAAACACCTATTAAAAAGTGACTAGGTGATGAAAAACATATTACAAATAGGTGAGTTTTTTTTTTCCATTTAAAACGTCATTATTCATCATAGCTTTTATCATCCAATTTTTATTTTATTTTACTTCACTATATTTATTTTATTTATTTACTCTTTTCGATTCTGATCTGTGGCCCATATGTGCATACCTCATACTCTGGCACTGTGGTGTGGCTGTTCGCTTCTCCCGTTGGCCGCTGTTTCCCACTGCCCCTTCTCCCTTCCTCCATGTTCCTTGGAGAGCTATGGCTTAGGGTGAAGGGGATGTGTTTCCGCCTCAACCCCGGGGGAGACGGTTCATTCAGTGCCACCATCCTATTCCCTTTTTGGGTCTGTTGGGTTACTTATCTGAACGTGGCCAAAGGTAATGCATTCGCATTTAACACCTGCTCTCTTTTTGAAAGCAATGATTTTTCATTTGAGACTGTGACCAACCTATTTACTCATTTATTTCATCTCTTTATTTAGCGATTTTTGATGCATCCCACTCCTGATGATTAGCTGAAATCGCCATGAAACGCGTAGAGTCCATACTCAGGGATGCCAAGTCAAGTTTGCTACAATCATGAATTTCTTTTATTCATTTATAGTTATATTTATTAGGATAACCATGTTCACCTGCTCTGTATGTCCATTCCATTTTTTAATTGTGATTGCTTGTACCAATTATGTCTATCCATTATATACATTAAATATGTCAATATGATTATTACTACAATTAATTATGCTTCTTGTTGCTTGACCCATGTATTATATATTATGATACATTATATATACCTACTATTCAGTATCTGTATTTAACCATTTGCTTACTGGGCACTTAAACCCCCCTCAGTCCCAGACCCATTTTCAGCTTTCAGTGCTCTCACATTTTGAATGACAATTACTCAGCCATGCAACACTGTAACCAAATGATTTTGTTGTCCTTTTCTTCATACCAATAGAGCTTTCTTTTGGTGGTATTTGATCACCTCTCGGTTTTTTATTTTCTTCGCTATAAATGAAAAAAGACAGAAAATTTTGAAAAAAAAATATTTTTTTTTCGTCTCTGTGATAAAATTTAGCAAATTAGCAATTTTTCTTCATAAATTTTGGCCACAATTTATACAACTACACATCTTTGGTAAAAATAACCCAAATTATTGCATATTATATGATCTGTGTGAAATTTATAGAGTTTACAAGCTATGGTGCAAATCATAAAGATTTGCAAAAAAAGATCACATCTGATGTACTAAGGCCTATCTCCATTCTTGAGACCCTAACAAGCCAGGAAAGTACAAATGCCCCCCAAATGACCCCTTTTTGGAAATTAGACATTCCAATGTATTTAGTAAGAGGCATGGTGAGTTGTTTTAAGTTGTAATTTTTTCCCACAATTCTTTGCAAAATTACGATTTTTTTTTTTCACAAAATTTTCATTGTAATAGCTTATTTCTCCCACACGGAATGTGCATACCACAAATAACACCCCAAAATACATACTCCTACTCCTCCTGAGTATAACAATACCACATGTGTGAGACTTTTACACAGCCTGACCACATACAGAGGCCTAATTTTGAAGTAGCACCTTCAGGCATTCTAGGAGCATAAATTACACATTTCATTTCTCAACCACCTATTACAGTTTTGAAGGCCCTGGAACACCAGGGCAATAGAAACGTCCAGAAAATGACCCCATTTTGGAAAGCTAACACCCCAACATATAATCTATGAGGCATAATGAGTCTTTTCAATGGTTAATTTTTTTCCAGAAGTTTTTGGAAAATGTGGAAAAAAATGAAAACGCATTTTTTTTTTACACAAAGTTGTCCGTTTATAAGATATTTCCAACGCATAGCATTTACATAGCAAAAATAACACCCCAAAATACATTCTACTACTCCTCCTGAGTATGGCAATACCACATGTGTGAGACGTTTACACAGCCTGGCCACATACAGAGGCGCAACATGCAAGGAACACCGTCGGCGTTCCAGGGACACATAGCCTGCACATACCAAGAATTACACCCCCAAATACATTATGCTGAGCAAAGGGTAAAGAAAAGATTACCTGTGGTTTTAGAAGCGCAGTTGTCCACAGGAGGATATCACTGGTCCAGGCAGCAGGCAGGGACTTGGTCAGCAACAGCGAACACAGTTTTTCAGGCAGCAGGCAGGGATACTGTCCATATTACAATCCAGGGTCAGTGCAGAGATGTCAGCAGTGCCAAAAATATTGGTCCTGGTAGTAGGCAGGTCCTTGTGGTGTGGTCAGTGCGGTATGACGGCAGTAAGTCCTACAGGCAGCAGACAGAAGTAGAGCCTTGTTCAGGACAGAATGGGGATAGGGGTAGAGGCTTCTCCCTCCCAAATCTCTTTGAAGCCTCCGAGTCTCCAGACCCTAATCTAGGAATAAGAAAACAAAGAAAATTGTTTTCTTCATCCAGAAAAACTATACTGGAGCCCCTCACATATGTGAGACCGCGTGTTGAATCCCACTAGTCCAGTTGCAGAATACAAGATCAGTCCAAGAGGCAGGCAAATATCGTGGTCAAACAGTCCAAGGTCAGTTCCAGATCAGGCAGAGGTATGTACAGAATCGTTAGGCAGAAGCATGGTCTAATAACAGTCCAGGGTCAGTTCCAGATCAGGCAGAGATATGTACAGAATCGTTAGGCAGAAGCATGGTCGAATAACAGTCCAGGGTCAGTTCCAGATCAGGCAGAGATATGTACAGAATCGTTAGGCAGAAGCATGGTCGAATAACAGTCCAGGGTCAGTTCCAGATCAGGCAGAGGTATGTACAGAATCGTTAGACAGAAGCATGGTCGAATAACAGTCCAGGGTCAGTTCCAGATCAAGCAGAGATATGTACAGAATCGTTAGGCAGAAGCATGGTCGAATAACAGTCCAGGGTCAGTTCCAGATCAGGCAGCGGTATGTACAGAATCGGCAGGCATAAGAGTGGTCAAATAACAAGCCAGGGTCAGTTACAGAGCAGGCAGTGGCATAAGGGGTGTGAAGGTGTATGAAGGCAGGAACTGAGGATTATGTTTACCATACTTCACTAAAAATGTATTGAAGGGGGGGGGCGTGGCCAAGCGCATGGAGGAGAAGGACGCGTGAGAGCTCAGCTCCCGCTCCACCGTTCCCATCGGCACACAGCGCTGCTTCCCCGAACATCCCCATGAGCAGGAGAGGAGCCCCACACACCCCCCGCACCTCGGGGACCCAAAAACCGGGGGACATCGATAGTTTTTTCCCCGCGAGAGGACCGACTAACAAGGCCGTGCCGGAATCCAAGATGGCGGCGACCCGCTCGGCGGCAGCACAGGCAGCTCATACTGCCTCTAAGGTACAGGCCTCCCGGCCCTCTTCACCTCCGTCCTCCCCAGGGTGCCCTGAGATGCGGGATGGGAGCCCAGAGAGCCCAGCACCCTCCAGAAGCCCTTCTCCAGCCTCTGGCAAGCAGAGCAGAGGCTGGGATATGGAAAGCTATATTAAGGCCCTCCCCACTAAAGGTGACATTGAAGCCTATATTACCAGATTAGAGAGGTCCTATAAAAGGGAACTTAAGGATCTGCGCCAGGACATTGGTCAGCGTTTTGAGGACATTGAGCTCCATGCTGAGGAATCAGCGAATAGACTCAGGGAACATGATCATATTTTACAGCAACATACTAACCAGATTCAGCACTTATTCTATGGCGTTGACGACCAAGAAAATAGAAGTCGCCGTAACAATATCCGCATCCGCGGTATCCCTGAAACGATTGAAAACAAGGATCTATTATCGGCTACCACTACCATGTTTAACCGATTGCTGAATAAACCTAAGGATTCGCCGATTGAGATCGATAGGATTCATAGATCTCTTGGCCCTCGCAATCCTAACCCAGATCACCCCAGAGACGTTATTTGCCGCGTCCATTTCTTTAACATTAAAGCTGAAATAATGCAAGCCGCGCGTGCACAGGACTCCATCTTGTTCAACGGCACGCCTGTCATGCTCCTGACCGATCTCTCTAAGCAAACGCTGCTGATGCGGAAGGCCCTGAAGCCAGTCACAGACGCTCTGCATGCCAAACAGATCAAGTATCGCTGGGGGTTCCCGTTTCACCTTTTCGCCTCCCATGATGGTAAATCTGCCACATTCCGCACGCTAGGGGACTTGCCCAACTTCCTTGGCACTTTTGAACTGCCCCAAATAAGGATCCCGGACTGGCCCCTGACTGCCTTTACTTCTGGCCTGCCCAGTACCTCTGCCTGGGTGAAGCAAACCAAGAAGAAGAGGTCCCGCTCCCGCACCACCAAATCTCCTCCAGGATGAACACTTTCAGTCCCACTTGACAGTGGGTGTCTAACCTCTACGTTCTTTATTGCTGCTTTTTTGGACTCCAGGTTCCCAGGTCGTCCCTTTACATCCTCTGACCTGAATGTCAAACATCTTTCCTTTTTTCAGGGTGTCTGTTCGGTTTACATGTTTTTATACTGAGCTCACTATCTTTGATCCCCTGGCTTGATGTAATGTGCCTTTCAAACACTAGTGGGCGGTCGTCCGCCCTATGGCTTTGCTATCAGTTCTCTATAACGCACACCATCTGTCATTTGTATTTTTAGGCGCTGTGTGCTGTTCATCTGTTTAGCATTTATTACAGTTTATTACAGTTGGGGCGGAGCCCCTGAGTTTATCTTACCCACGTTCCCCCAAGATAGGGTGTACATAGTCTTTAGTGACTTTGTTTCTGTTTTATTCTTTAGCCTTCCTTTTTGTAGTGTCTATTACTTTTACCCCCATTTAGACACTAGAGGGAGTATTCTCCCTATAATTTTACATCTTCTGCTATCTAGCGAACACCAACTCATGCTGTTACAGGACCATTGTTCACACTTTTACCTGCACTATGTTTCCCTAGCCTCTCTAGGGCCTCCTATGTCCTCTGTCCTACCTCAGCGCTCTGACCTTCTTCTCCTCTCCCCTCCCTTGATCTCCTTCGCTTCTCCTCTCTTCCCCACCTCTGCTGCACAGCTCTTTTCCACACTCTTCTGCTCAGCCGCACTTCATGAACCCAAATATCATGCCACATACCCCCGTACAACATGTCTGCTGGGATAGATCTTAAGTTTTCCTCTCTTAATTGTAGAGGATTTAACACTCCTGAAAAGCGTAGACAGATTTTACGTCACTTTCATAAGGCCGGCTCGAAAGTTCTCTTATTACAGGAGACTCACTTTAGGACTGATAAGGTACCTTCTATCCCAGATAGACATTACACTACATGGTTTCACAGCACAAACCCTCTTGCCTGCTCCAGAGGGGTCTCGATTGCTTTTCATAGCTCTTTTACTCCACAAGTGCTCGCAAGCGACATAGACCCTAATGGAAGGTTTTTATTTTTAAAATTGCAATGTTCTGAAAATGTGTTGACTATTGCCAATGTTTATCTCCCCAATCAGAATCAACTCCAATTCCTGTGCTCCGTGACCGCTCGCCTCAAATCTTTCGGAACCACTAATCTGATCCTAGGGGGCGATCTGAATGTTCCTCTTGTGCCGAGACTCGACTCTTCCACTGGTAAGTCTCACCTGTCACCCACCTCGTTGTCCAGACTCAGGGCCACCTTAGCGGACATGACATTAGTAGACGCCTGGAGACTGCTACACCCCTCTGACAGGGATTACACCTATTACTCCCCGGCTCATAATTCTTATAGTAGGATTGATTACATTCTCCTCAGCCAAAACCTCTTGGACTTTGCCCCTCACTGCGAGATCAGGTTGCGGCTATGGTCGGATCATGCTCCAGTACACTTGACCTCGGGAACCTCCCTCGCTGCCCCCGTCGCGGCACATGGAGACTGAACGACAATTTGCTGACAGATACATTATGCATTTCTGAGGTGTCTCAAGCCATCACGGACTTCACTACTGATCATGCCCGTGATGAGACTAGCAACATGACCAAATGGGAGGCCTTGAAATGCGTCATTCGCGGTGTTTTTATAAAACACGGCTCCAGGTTGAAGCAAGCGCGCACGGACGATATACGTCGACTCTTCTCCCTGATAGCATCCCTGGAAGCCTCGCATAAACGCACCCTAGAACCTCGAACCCTTACGGAACTCTCTAACGCGCGTCGGGACCTGCTTCAGATCTTCTCGGCCAAATCATTGACCGCGTTTCACAAGGGCCGTCACATTCACTACTCACAGGCGAACAAATGTGGACGGCATCTCGCGCGCGTTCTCCGCCCCAGACTGAGGAGGCAACACATCCCCTACCTCTTCTCCTCTGCCCAGCAGAAGAGGTTCCGGAATTCTGAGATTGTCTCGGAGTTCTGGGACTTCTATTCCTCACTTTACAATCTCCCCTCCCCGAGTACTCCTTCCTCCTCCGCCACTTCCCCCGATTTGTCGCAATATATTCAGGACACGGCCTTACCTACCATTTCCTCTGTTGATAGTTCTAGCCTAGAGTTGCACCTGACTACGACTGACTTCCTTACGGCAATAAAAGGTCTGAAGAATGGTAAAAGCCCTGGGCCCGACGGATATTCTCCGCTATTTTATAAGAAATTTGCTCACCAACTTGCCCCGCTTATGGCCAAGACATTCGAGGAGATAGACGACGCACATCCCCTTTCCCAGCAGATTCTCCAGGCCCAAATAGTGGTCATACCCAAACCAGGGAAGGACCACACACAGTGTGGAAATTATAGGCCTATATCCCTATTAAACGTGGACCTCAAACTCTATTCTAAAATCCTGGCAACACGCCTAGCTCCCCTGCTCCCCTCTATCATTCATGGTGACCAAGTGGGCTTTGTCCCTAGCCGCGAAGCCAGGGACAACACCACTAAAACCCTGCACCTTATCTCGTATGCCAAATCACACAATATCCCTACTTGTCTTTTGGCTTGCGATGCCGAAAAGGCGTTCGACCGGGTGAACTGGATGTTTCTCCAGGCCTCCCTGCAGCAAATAGGTTTGGGTCCGCGAATGCTCGCCAAAATTATGGCTCTTTACAAGAATCCATCTGCCAGGGTCCTGGCTAACGGGGAAACGTCGGAGGCTTTTGGGATCCGGAACGGTACCAGACAGGGGTGCCCCCTATCGCCTCTTTTGTTTGCGATTACTGTCGAACATTTGGCTCAAGCCATCAGAAATAATCATTCTATTCATGGGATCGACACCCCTTCGGCTCCCCGTAAGCTATCTCTCTACGCAGATGATTTACTATTGTATGTTAGAGTCCGTTCACACAGGGGCAACTTGGGATCCGACTTCAAGTCTCCCCAAGTCGCCTCAGGTCGGACAACATTTAAAAACCAATGTAAGTGAATGAGAGCTGTCTTAATGCACACTACTGAAGTCGCTCCGACTTCAAAAGAAGTTCCTGTTCTACTTGAATCCGACTTGTAGGCGACCGGTACCCATTGATTTCAATGGAGGTCGCCTCCAAGTCGGATCTCCGTCTATACGGAGGCGACTTTGACAGAATTATTAGCTCTGAAGGGGGAACTCCACGCCAAATTTCTGAAAAAAATTTGGCGTGGGTTCCCCCTCCGAGAGCATACCAGGCCCTTAGGTCTGGTATGGATTCCAAGGGGAACCCCCTACGCCGAAAAAACGGCGTGGGGGTCCCCCCCAGATCCACACCAGACCCTTATCCGAGCACGCTACCCGGCCGGCCAGGAAAGGGGGTGGGGACGAGCGGGCGCCCCCCCTCCTGAGCCGTACCAGGCCGCGTGCCCTCAACATGGGGGGTGCTTTGGGGGAGGGGGGGCGTGCGCCCCCCCCACCCCAAAGCACCTTGTCCCCATGTCGATGAGGACAAGGGCCTCTTCCCGACAACCCTGGCCATTGGTTGTCGGGGTCTGCGGGCGGGGGGCTTATCGGAATCCGGGAGCCCCCTTTAATAAGGGGGCCCCCGGATACCGGCCCCCCACCCTATGTGAATGAGTATGGGGTACAATGTACCCCTACCCATTCACCTGTGAAAAAAAGTACAAAAAAAACACAACACAGGGAAAAAATATTTTATTGCACAGCTCCGGGGGTCTTCCGTCTTCGGGGGTCTTCTCGCCGGACTCCTCCGCTATCTTCTTGTAGCTCTTTTGCTAGCAGGGGAGTCCAGCTTTCTTCCTCGCCGCCGGCCTCTTCTCCCGACTTCGGGGGTCTTGTCCCCCTCTTCGGTTCTTCTGCCGGGCCACCGCGCCTTCTTATAGCTCTTTTACAGGCGGTGGCCCGGTCTTCTGTCGCCGCCGTCGCCGCCGCCGCCTTCCGTTCTTCTCCTTCTTCTTCTCCTGGAGATGTTGACTCGACGAGCTCTCCGGCCGCAATGCCAGGGACGCGCTGCGCTGCCACTTATATAGGGACAATGGGGCGGTGTCACATGGGTTGATGTCACATGGGTTGGTCACATGGGTTGATGTCACATGGTAAGGGGGCGGGGTCACCATGTGACATCAACCCATGTCAAGGCACCCCCCCATGTTGAGGGCACGCGGCCTGGTACGGCTCAGGAGGGGGGGGCCGCCCGCTCGTCCCCACCCCCTTTCCTGGCCGGCCGGGTAGCGTGCTCGGATAAGGGTCTGGTGTGGATCTGGGGGGGGACCCCCACGCCGTTTTT
Organism: Lithobates pipiens; assembly: GCF_037356315.1. Lineage (NCBI taxonomy): Eukaryota > Metazoa > Chordata > Amphibia > Anura > Ranidae > Lithobates > Lithobates pipiens. Next base: position 16,659,803 of record NW_027507764.1, on the reverse strand, counting down.
TCGGCGTAGGGGGTTCCCCTTGGAATCCATACCAGACCTAAGGGCCTGGTATGCTCTCGGAGGGGGAACCCACGCCAAATTTTTTTCAGAAATTTGGCGTGGAGTTCCCCCTTGAGCTCATTCTCTGCTTGGCCACGGCAAAAGTCGCCTGGTCTGGGGCGACTTGTAAGTCGTCCCAAGTCAGGTTGAAGTCATCACAAGTCGTGTTGAAGTCGTCCCAAGTCGCGCTGTGATCTTAACTCAAGTCGTTTCCAAGTTGCCTCACTCAAGTCGCCTACAAGTCGTGTTGCCCCTGTGTGAACGGACCCTTATGCCCCGTACACACGAGAGGACTTATGTCCGACAGACTTCCAAAGGAGTTCCGCCGGAGTTCCGCCGGAGTTCCGACGGAGTTCTGACAGACTTTTCGGCCGAACGGACTTGGCCACACACGATCACACTAAACTCCGACGGATTCGAACGTGATGACGTACGACCCGACTCGAATAAGGAAGTTCATAGCCAGTAGCCAATAGCTGCCCTAGCGTCGGTTTTAGTCCGTCGGAGTAGCATACACACGAGCGGAGTTTTCGAAGGGGACCGGGTCCGGCGGAGTTCCTTCGGGAAAATTTGAAGCAGGCTTCATTTCTAAAGTCCGTCAGACTTTGGCGAATCAAAAGTCCGTTGCAGCCCACACACGATCGGATAGTCTGACGGACTCGGTCCTTCGGACTTTGGATGTTGAAAAGTCCGCTCGTGTGTACGGGGCATAACTCGACCCCGCCTTAGCCTCCCTGCCATACTCGAGGAGCTTGATCGGTTTGGAGCTTACAGTAATTTCAAACTGAATCTGCACAAAACGGAAGCTTTAAATGTATCTTTACCACCGGCTGACCTGAAATTTGTTCAGCAACGCTTCTCCTTTAAGTGGCAATCTCGTTCGATCAAATATCTCGGTACGGAAATCCCTGCTAGCTTTCATGACGTGTACGCTCTCAACTTTAGCCCTTTGTTGACTTCCATTAAGCGCTCTCTTGAGAATTGGCACACTCTCAAGCTATCATGGTGGGGGAGGATGAGTGTCATTAAAATGGATGTCCTTCCGAGGGCGTTATATCTGTTCCAGACTCTTCCCATCCTTCTACCGACTTCCTTTTTTTTAGCTTTGCGAGCCATGGTGGGCAGGTTTGTGTGGCAACACCACCCCTCTAGACTTAAACATAAGGTTTTAAATGCCCCCAAACTCAGAGGGGGAGCAGGCCTCCCTGATTTCCGACTGTACCACACATCCGCGATACTATCCCGACTCTTGGACTGGTTCCCGAGACCTCGCATTAAACCCTCCACCTTAATTGAACAAGACATGGTCCCGGTGGACCTACGGGCCCTAATGTGGGGGCATCACGTCGGGTTCCGGATGATGCAGGGGATCTCCCCTCTGACAAGGGCGGCTCTCACATTGTGGTATGTTAAGGCTGTCCCTTATGCTTTGTCCACAGATCCTGGTCCGTTAACACCCCTATTCGACAATCCGGTCCTCCCGGCCCTTGCTGCTAAGCAACATTGTGGGAACTATACCCGTGAACATTGGCCCACAGCCAATCAATTCGTTCATCCTACTACTGGTCAGTTCTGCCCCCCTCCACATCCCCAGTCCAATGTAAAGACTGACTGGCTCACTACTATCTCGCTGACCCAGATTTGCAGAGATCTCCATCTCTCCGGTAATACACATAGACCGCTCACACCATTTGAGGATCTCTGCAGTCTGGCTCAAACCCCAAGACATACTCTATCGTTCATCTATAAAGATGTCCAAACCCGATTGTATGCTACTCTCCCTGCATTCACAGACAACTGGTCTATAGACCTGCACTTAGAGATCTCCCCCGCACAGTGGTCTACCTCCTTTACCCATACGCATCAATCCTCCAGGTCAGGGTTTACACAGGAGAAGAATTATAAACTACTTTCGAGGTGGTACAGGGTCCCGGTCTCGGTACACAGGATGTTTCCTTCAACCACTGATGTGTGTTGGCGCTGTCACGGAGCACAGGGATCATACGTTCATATTTGGTGGGAGTGTGATAGAATACGCCCTTTTTGGAGTAAGATTTTCACGATTTATAATGACATGTATCAGACCTCTTTGCCTTCATCGCCTCTGTCTGCACTTTTATCCATTCTCCCTGGGTCGATACGGTCGCAGAAACGCAGTCTCCTGAACTTTTTTCTCTCAGCGGCACGTCATATCATCTCCCTATATTGGAAAAAGGACTCCACCCCCCCTGTTTCAGCGTGGGTGGATATCCTTAATGACACTATGCTCATGGAGGAATTGCAGGCGAAGGCGGATGACGCTTATGAAAGGTTTACCATGTTGTGGTCCATCTGGCGACACCACTCGCAGATGGAATTATTCCTAAACAACCTTGCATTCTCATGAGCAGGCTGCCTGCCGTGATCGGATGGAGGAGGGTGTCGTTATTTTGACCATCGGTGGCCTAGCGGCCAAACCTTAATTGATTACCGCTAACTTTTGTGCTAAACATTTCTGATGTGAAGTGAGTGCATAACAATAATGCGTAATTTGTACATGTTTGTTTCTATTAATGTGGATGCTGTGCTGCCCCCTGTTCTTCCCCACCCTACTCTTCTCTCTTTCTACTCTTAATGGCTTTCTATGCCTCCCCCCTTGCCCCTTCTCTCCTTTTCCCTGATGTACCCGCTTCTTCTGCTTTCCCCCCCCCCCTTTTTTTTTTCTTTCTTCATCCTGTTTATAATGCCGTGCCTTATTTGATGTCAAGGCGACGTATATGATGCAATTGCCTGTTTACAAATCTGTTATTTTTTCCTGTCTGGCACACAATAAAAATATATTCAACCATAAAAATGTATTGAAGTATGGTAACGCCGAAAACAGTCGCCTATGCAGAGGCCTGGTTGGGAAGGACATTGTGCACAATAATAAGATGTGTCTCTTCTGACTCCTGCTCTGGTACACACCTTACATCTTTTTTGACGTCTTTGGCCTGTTGGTTTGGGAGGGATTTTATCGGGAAAGTGGCGCTTGGAGAGTCGACTAATAACATCTGATCGGATATTTTCTGGTGGGGCGTTTGGGAAAAAAAGGGCAGTGAAAACTTCCTCCTGGTAGCCAAAGAAACGTTTGGGGTTTTGGGTGGAGTTGCGGTAAATGACATAGGAATTGTAAATGGCCAATTGAAAAAAATTAATTGCTACTTTTTTGTACCGATAGTATGTCCGTCTTGTGACAAGATATGGTTCCATCATTTGGTCATTGAAGTCGACTCCCCCCATGAACAAATTGTATTCATAAATGCATTTTGTTTTTTTTACGGGGCCATTCCTTCTGGGGATTTCCACGAAGGTATCATTGTGGATAGAAGACAACATATTCACATCCCTTCTGTCCCTCCACTTCACTGCCAGAACCTCCTAGTTTCTCAGACTTGCGGTTTCTCTTTTTCGCAGCTTCTTATTCACAAGACTTTGAGGAAAGCCCTTCCGATTCCTTTTTACGGTGCCACATGCTGGCGTCTTCTTCCGGTGAAGGTTGTGGAACAGGGGCAGAGATGTGTAGAAGTTATCTACATACAGGTGGTAGCCTTTATCCAATAGGGGGTATATGAGGTCCCAAACAACTTTTCCGCTGGATCCCAAGTAGTCCGGACAATTAGGGGGCTGCAGCTGGGTGTCCTTCCCTTCGTACACTATGAATGAATATGTGTACCCTGTGGCTCGGTCGCATAATTTGTAGATATTCACCCCATAGCGGGCCCTTTTGCTGGGCATAAATTGCTTCATTTTAAGCCTGCCGCTAAATTTAGTAAGGGGTAAACAAACTGGGGGATGTTTGTGAAAAATAATTAAGTATTGGTCGAATTTTGTAAAGCCTGTCGTAATTTGGATCATTTCGTGGAAGGCACTGGGTATTGTCGCTGAAATGTAAGAACCTCAGGATCATCTGATACCTGCTTCTGGGCATTACCGCGGAGAAGAGCGGTGAGTGGTGGAGGGGGTGGGTTGACCAATAGGTACGCAATTGATTTTTTTTGTTGAGTCCCATGTTAAATGTGAGGCCTAAAAAAACCTTGAACTCCTCCACCGTTAGGTCTCTCCATTCATAGGGACGGGCATAATAAGATGTCGGATTTTTCAAAATAAATTGTTGTGCATACAGGTTGCACTGGGCCACAATTGACGACAACATATCCTCCGTAAAAATTAAATTAAAAAAATCTATTGGGGTAAAATTCTCCGTGTCCATCTGGACTCCTGGCTGGGCAGTGAAAGGGGGAACATTGGCCTCTCCTGAATTAGGAGGAAGCCACAAGCGGTTCTGAAAGGCATAGGGAAGGCCGGCATGGCTCCTAACCCTTTGGGGCTGAGATGACACCCCACTGGTACTTGGCCTTTCTTGCCGGGGCACTGCGGTGCTGGTGGACGGCACTGCTGTGCTGGTGGACGGCACTGCTGTGCTGGTGGACGGCACTGCGGTGCTGGTGGACGGCATTTCAGTGCTGTTGGACGGCACTGCCTCACTAGAACGCCTTCGTTTGATGGGCCGGATATCTTCCTCCTCGGATTCAGTCAGTGTTTCACTGCTGAGGACTGGCTCATAATTTATGTTGGCTTCAAAATCCGAATCTGAAAAAGAATCTGAACAGGAGAGCTCCCCGTTGCTCTCGTCGGCCGTGGAAAGAATTTGGTACGCCTCCTCGGCGGAAAAGACTCGTTTAGACATGGTTGCTGGTTAAGCCTGCACTGATGGGCACTGATGAGGTGGCACTGATGTGCACTGATTGATGGCACAGATGTGCACTGATGAGGTGGCACAGATGTGTACTGTTGAAGCAGCATAGAGGTGGCACAGATGGGCACTGATGAGTCGGCACAGATGTGCACTGATGAGTCGGCACAGATGTGCACTGATTGTACAGATGTGCACTGTTTAGATGGCACAGACAGGCGCTTTTGAGGTGGCACAGATGGGCGCTTTTGAGGTGGCACAGATGGGTGCTTTTGAGGTGGCACAGATGGGCGCTGTTGAGGCGGCACAAATGGGCACTGATGGGTCGGCACAGATGTGCACTGATTTATTGCACAGATGTGCAGATTTATTGCACAGATGTGCACTGATGAGGCAGTAGATGGGCACAGATGAGCACTGCTGAGGCGGCACAGATGGGCACTGCTGAGTCGGCACAGATGGGCACTGCTGAGTCGGCACAGATGGGCACTGCTGAGGTGACACAGGTGGGCACTGATGGGTCGGCACAGATGTGCACTGATTTATTGCACAGATGTGCAGATTTATTGCACAGATGTGCACTGATGAGGCAGCAGATGGGCACAGATGGGCACTGCTGAGGCGGCACAGATAGGCACTGCTGAGGTGGCACAGATGGGCACTGAGGCGGCACAGATGGGCACTGAGGCGGCACAGATGGGCACTGCTGAGGTGGCACAGATGGTACAGATGGGCACCGATTGGTACAGATGGGCACCGATTGTCACTGACGGGCACTGGCGGGCACTGGCGGTGCACAGATGGGCACTGGCGGGCACTGGCGGTGCACAGATGGGCACTGACGTTGCACAGATGGTGCACAGATGGTGCACAGATGGCACAGGTGGGCACAGGTTGCCACAGGTGGGCACAGGTTGGCACAGGTGGGCAATGGTGGGGTAGAGATGGGCACTGGCAGGGTAGAGATGGGCACTGGCAGGGTACAGATAGGCACTGGCGGGCACAGGTGGGCACAGGTTGGCACAGGTGGGCACTGGCGGGGTAGAGATGGGCACTGGCAGGGTAGAGATGGGCACTGGCAGGGTACAGATGGGCACTGGTGGGCACAGATGGCACAAAAAACACTTTTTTTGTTAACTCACAGAATCTCTCTCCTCACACGCTATCTCTGTGTGAGGAGACAGATTCGGCAATGGGTGATGATCTCATTTGTTTACATTTGAGATCATCACCCATTGGAGGCGGCGATCACACTGTAAACAGCCGCTTTGATTGGCCGTTTACAGCGATCTGTGATTGGCTGTATCCAGGGGACACGGCCAACACAGATTTTCCCCGATGCGCGCTCCCGGGAGCGCGCGGGGAGCCATTAAAGGGGACAACGTCAATAGACGTAGTCCCGGCATTCGAGATCCGCGCTGTAGCCATCATTTGATTATAACGCGGATCTCAAGTGGTTAAACAAAATATCAGTTACATAGGAAAATGTCTTTAAAAGCATATATAAGATTTACAATATTCATCAAAATCCTGACAAGTTTTAAATGTTTACATTTTCAGTTTCAGCATGTCATCATCTGGAGATATTAATCCGAACTTAAAAGAAAAAAAGGGAAAATCAGGCAGAGCAGAAATAATTGTTAGGGCACCTCATCCCTGAATAGTTAAGTAGAGAGATAAAAGAGGATGAAATGGGATTATTATGGTGCTAAACACTTATTGTTGAAAAAAAAAAAAAGCCCAATTTGGGGGTAGAAAAAAGAAGGAGAATAGTATAGCTTATGATAAAAATAGAAAAAAAAATATTATTTAATTACACACAATTCTTTAAAATGCAGAAAAAGTATTTAAGATTACAAATAAACCACATTAATAATTCAAGATTGAGTGTCCGCATTCAAACATTCAATTTGATTGAGGTTGTATTTGGCTAATAGGATGGAATCCCAACATGTTTCGCCTCAGCAAAGGCTTCTTCAGGGGAGCCAATATTCAACGTCAAGTGGTTACAACAAGAATCACTGTAGATAAAGCAAAACAATACTGTAAGATGAATCTCGAAATGCGGTGCAGCCTATACTTCCCATATTGACAGCAGTTTGGAAAATTTTGAAAATAATGAAAAAGACTTTCTGTTCAAGAATAGAATGAATTTATAAAAGTACCTACCCCTGGCCAAAAACCCTACCACGGCAATCGATTAGGGAAGCCTTCTTGATAAGGAAAGCAGACCAATCATAAAAATCACCAACTAGTGGCTGCAGGGGATAAATGAAATGGACAGTTGCCCACTAGTATTAAAGGTCCAAAGGGCCCCAAGAGGGGCTGAGTTGCTAAAATATTGACAATATTTAAAAATATTGCTTAAATTTTCAAATACCTACCTAGGCATGAGGTTCTTTAATAGGTCTCAAAAATAGGGCTGAATGCTCATATGAAGGGTGAGAGATTCCCTATGGACGATGGAAATTGTAGTGCACTAGCCTAAATATGTTAATCAAGACGAGGTCCCATTAGTAAAGTCAAATTATGTATAAATATAAATTATAATTAAAGACTACAGGCAAAGACTAAATTGATGCCTCTATCTTGGTGCAAATATAGCGCTAAACTCTACTTTTACAATCGATATCAGGGGAGCTTACCTAGTCCCAACAAAGATTAGGAATGCAGACACTCCACACTGATTTGGTCTAATACACTGTGCAGCTGGAGGGCTTGTCAGTGGGTAGGGTATACAGTGAAGTCCTCTAACAGATTAGACAAATCCTATTGAATGTAGATGGAAGTGGATTAAGTTAAGGACGCAATTGATTGAAATATAGGGAAAAAGATATGGAAGGTGTGGAACAATCCATATCAAGAAGCCCTTTACTAACCTTAATTCGTCCGGTCAAAGCCACAGCGTCCTTGCAAAGCCAGCACAGGCTCGCAATGTGGGCGTTCTATTTATCCCCCATTCACTCGGTGACATATCACGTACGCCGAGTGAAAGCGGACTGTGAAGTAGTACTGCGCATGTGCTCTGAGCAGAGAAGCCTACAAAACCCAGGATGCTTGGCGGCGGGGCTCCGTTTCCACGGCAACCCCGACGCCGTTACAGGCATCCATTCGGTTCGCGGAAGTCACAGTATATGGTTGTTAGCTGTGAAGCAACAACAATACTGTGAATAGCCAGCTACAGGAACCTGCTAATTACCAATGCAGCCTACAAATTAACGGGTCGGGCTTCCACACAGCCCGACCCGTGCGTCCATGCAGACACTGAACGTGGTGAGACAGGTCCGCTCCCGAAGGGCTCACAATCGTGTTGCCGGGTGTATAGGAGAAGAGGGGTAGAGATGATACAAATTTAAATAAGAGAAATTTTTAAGTCAAAGTATGAAGTAGTATAAATGAATAAATTTGATTAAATAAAGCAACGGAGAAGATAGGCTGCACCACATTTCCAAGCCAACATAATGATAAAAATAATGAATGAAGAAGTTTTTGAACATAATAACAATATAAAGAGATAGAGAGTATATATGATTGAGTATATCATAAAATAAAATAAAGATATATGGTTCAAACGTTAAAAAGTCCAAAAACAGTTGCAAACAACTTAGAAACACCAATAGTGGAATACAACAAAGGAAAATCATTGGCAATGACATAGTAGTTAACATTCTAAATATCAATGTTAAATCATACAGCAATGTTTATTATAGATATAATTTCAGAAAAAAATAAAAAAATAAAAATAAAACACTAAACAAAAATTTGTAGGGGAAGAGGGAGGGGAAAGGAAGGGGGGAATATTTATAAAACAAAAGGGTAAGAAAAAACAGATAACAGTTGGTAGAGAGAGCTGGTTAGGGGCATGACAGGATTCAGGTTTATTCAGGATAACTTATAGAAAATGTTTAAATGTTATATACTCATTTAATCCTGGATGCTTTGTTGCCTCCAAGGTGTATATCCATTTGGTTTCAAGTTGTAAAAGGCGAGTGTCAATTTCACCCCCCCGAATATGAGGGGGTACATGTTCAAGGCTTTGACCGGACGAATTAAGGTTAGTAAAGGGCTTCTTGATATGGATTGTTCCACACCTTCCATATCTTTTTCCCTATATTTCAATCAATTGAGTCCTTAACTTAATCCATCTACATTCAATAGGATTTGTCTAATCTGTTAGAGGACTTCGCTGTATACCCTACCCACTGACAAGCCCTCCAGCTGCACAGTGTATTAGACCAAATCAGTGTGGAGTGCCTGCATTCCTAATCTTTGTTGGGACTAGGTGAGCCCCCCCTGATATCGAATGTAAAAGTAGAGCTTAGCGCTATATTTGTACCAAGATAGAGGCATCAATTTAGTCTTTGCCTGTAGTCTTTAATTATAATTTATATTTATACATAATTTGACTTTACTAATGGGACCTTGTCTTGATTAACATATTTAGGCTGGTGCACTACAATTTCCATCGTCCATAGGGAATCTCCCACCCTTCATATGGGCATTCAGCCCTATTTTTGAGACCTATTAAAGAACCTCATGCCTAGGTAGGTATTTGAAAATTTAAGCAATATTTTTAAATATTGTCAATATTTTAGCAACTCAGCCCCTCTTGGGGCCCTTTGAACCTTTAATACTTTAATACTAGTGGGCAACTGTCCATTTAATTTATCCCCTGCAGCCACTAGTTGGTGATTTTTATGATCGGTCTGCTCTCCATATCAAGAAGGCTTCCCTAATCGATTGCCATGGTAGGGTTTTTGGCCAGGGGTAGGTACTTTTATAAATTCATTCTATTCTTGAACAGAAAGTATTTTTCATTATTTTCTAAATTTTCCAAACTGCTGTCAATATGAGAAGTATAGGCTGCACCGCATTTCGAGATTCATCTTACAGTATTGTTTTGCTTTATCTACAGTGATTCTTGTTGTAACCACTTGACGTTGAATATTGGCTCCCCTGAAGAAGCCTTTGCTGAGGCAAAACATGTTGGGACTCCATCCTATTAACCAAATACAACCTCAATCAAATTGAATGTTTGAATGCGGACACTCAATCTTGAATTATTAATGTGGTTTATTTGTAATCTTAAATACTTTTTCTGCATTTTAAAGAATTGTGTGTAATTAAATAATAATTTATTTTTTTATTTTTATCATAAGCTATACTATTCTCCTTCTTTTTTCTACCCCCAAATTGGGCTTTTTTTTTTCAACAATAAGTGTTTAGCACCATAATAATCCCATTTCGTCCTCTTTTATCTCTCCCATTAATCCAAAGTTATCATACACACAATTATGGAGAATTCATATTCTAAATAAAGTATAATAAAGCCGAATTCAATTTTAGATATTAAGAATGTAACAGTCTGTCATAATACCAGCCTGGGGACATAAACCTCATCTGCTGCTGCTCCTGATCTCCTGGAATCCTGGAACTTTTTGTGCTCCCTATTATATGTACTCCTCAAGCCACCAATTTTGCACTTCAAATAGGGAATGGTTGCCGTGGGAATCAACGGCTTCACCAATTCCAGCAATTGGTCCAGCGCTGCCTTCCTCTTTATTTTATTATTATAAAAAGGGTGTTTCACCTACCGCAGACAGGGCAGCTCCCTGTATTTATCAATGAAGTTGGGGAGGAAGTCATGATCATTGAATCTATCCATTTTATCTGCAAGACACAACACAAGACAAACCCTAATGTCAGGCTAAACTCTCCTAATCTTGTCCCAATATAGGCCTCAAACTATAAGCAGTATAGTCCACTGATGCCCCAAGTTAAAATTGTACCTTCGTTAGCATGGTCGGCACTTACGCTACTCCGTCCTCTGCTCACAGATCCTACATACGACTCATGCGTGCTGCGCTTTATATACACTGCGCATGCGTGAAACTCCGCCCGCCCCTGACCTTCTTTCTAGTATATTCTCCGTCCCTTCTCTTTCGACGCAGTGGGAAAGCACATGGCAGAGACAGAGCAGGTGCATGCAGAGGAGAGCAGCAATGAGGAGGAAAGCCCAAAGCCACAAAAATTATGATCCGAACATTTAAGGCCTCAAATATGTCCTTTGGTGAGATGGTGGACATCTTGAAGAGGGCCGAATTTGACTGGAAATATGGACCGTACCTAAACCCAAATGTGAGAAAGGCCAAAATCATGAGTAAAGTTGTGAAAAGTCTGCAGAAGAATTTTGGGGTACAGCGATCCAAGGAGCAATTGGAGAAATGCTGGTCAGACCTCAAATTGAGAGAACAAGATCAGTACAGAAGGATCAAGAGAGTGCTGCAAAAAAGTAAGTATTTTGTTGTGTGTTATTATTATTATTACTTTAGTGCTGCTCCATGTGCTTTTCTTTATTGTTGTACAGTTTAAAATGGCATTTAAAAAGGCAAGTTTCAGGTTCGTGGGCTCAGTAATCGTTCGTAGTAAACATTGTTTGTTCGCTCCCTAATACGATGTTTTTGGCAGATGCAGGTTAACTACATTTGTTCAGGCCTATTTGTAATATAAAGAAGTTTGTTGTCTAGATGGGTTTGTAACTAGAATGAAATGCAAACTTTATTCAGTGTAAGGAGAAGATACTCAGCAGTTGTTTACACATCTGGAGGCTGGAGCACTAGTGTGGGACATTAGAACACCATTTTTAGGGTGTCCACACAGGTGCTCCAGTGGATACTAGGGGTGTCTCCATGTGGGAAACTTTACCAAAAAAAAGGTAAGTATTCCAGTTTGAAGAAAGGGAAAAAATCATGTCTTCAGCTTGGAACTCTGCCATAACAGACAATTGTACGACACTTCAAGCAATGTTTCATATTCATATTTTTTGCCTCAAATGTTTGTGTGCTAAGTATACCTTTTTTTTATTCACATAGGGGAGAAAAGACTTGGGACATCAGAGGACACCAGGGACTCCCAACCTCCTAAAAATGGAGAAGTCACCACACCACAACCTGAGGTTGTGGAGGGAGGGGAGGTTCATGACGTGGTTGAAATAGTGACCACAACAGGTGAGTGTCTGAGACCACATCTCAGGTAATAGATGTATGCCTGCATATTTATAATACATGGTGTGTTTTATTCGTTTTAGGTGATGTGGATGTTGTGGAAGAAGAAACTAATTTCACAAGTGCAAGTACACACATCCTCATCGGGGAGATCATGGTGTGCAATCCTGATTTAGAGAAGATAAATGAAAACATCAATGCTGTTCAACACAAAATGAAGAACATCATTGATGTTTTAGGCAGAATCTAAAACACACAACAATTGTACCGATTTGTCAAGGACTTTTTATTTTAATTCAAGTTTTAAAGTATTTTAAAAGCCACATTTTGAAGATGCACACAGTGTGTCAACATGCGCTATCTGCCATCAAGGTACGCATTCTGGGAGTGCAACTTCTTCCTCGCAACTCAAGTAGGTGAGAGAAAGAGGTTGCACCCCCGAAACATGTCCATTGATCCCCCATGATAGGAGATAGCACATGTTGACATTAGGCATGGGATCAGGAGGGAAATCCCTATTTTCACTCCCAATTTGTCTGCATCTTCAAAATGTGGCTTTTACAGGGGTGACATCACCCCATCTGATGAAGACAAGATCAACACAGTTTTAACATACTAATGTCTGATATTGCCATCACTTTTTCAAAGTTGAACTTTGTAAGTTCCTGAGTTGTGTATGTTTTGGTTTTAAACATGCCTGTTTAACCAAAAAAGGATATTTATAATGTCAAACATAAAAATGTTATACACCAAAGATGTTGGTTTGTTTAAAGACCCTTTGCTAACGCACATGTAAATGTGCACAGAGTAAAACTTTTTATATTCAACAATGTGTGGCTTCTTCTTTCAATGCTCAATACCAGTTTTTGGAGTACGTTTGTGTTTACAGTGACAATGGGGGTTATTTACTAAAGGCAAATCCACTTACACTACAAGTGCACTTTCAGTGCACTTGTAGTGCAAAGTGGATTTGCCTTTAGTAAATAACCCACACAGTGCTCTAAAATTGGCCCCAATAAGGTAATTTTAGTGACTCCAAACAATGAATTCATGGTGCTGAAAAGGATGATTATTTTTATCACTAATGCATTGCATACATTAACAACAAAAACAATGTGTGTATGTGTGTGGGTAGCAGACCCACGACATAATAGTTAGATGAAGAAGAGATTATCACCTTGTGTATCAAATAAATTACATTTGCACTATTGAAGAAAATGCCAAAAAAGAAAGGCCAATTAGAGAACCTAGGAGACAGCTAAAAGAAGTTAAAGCAGGAAATCAAATGAAATATTAGTTCATTTTAAAATAAAAATGTATTTGAAAAATATTTTATACATTTGCTGGCATATCAATGGCCTCCCTACCCGCAAAGTACTCCAGATATTTTTGTCTGACTTTGCAGGCGCTTTGGGGGGGCAAGCCAGGACGGCCAGCTTCAAGTGCCATCAGGGTTGCTTGATCTGGAAATCCAGCTTCAGGCCCAACTGAGGCCACATAGTTTATAGCATTTTTCCTTAAGAAATTGTGCAAAGTGCAGCAGGCAAGCACTATATGGTTGAGTTTATATTCCGCCATGTGTATGGGTGTTAGAAATCGGTGGAACCGGCTGGCCATTATGCCGAAAGCATTCTCCACCACTCTTCTGGCTCTGGCCAGCCGGTAGTTAAAAACCCTCTGGTCTGGGGTGAGGATCCTCATCGAAAATGGCCTCATCAGGTGATCAACCAACCCAAACGCTTCATCAGCGACAAACACAAACTGAAGACCAGCCACGCTGTCTTCTGCAGGTGCAAGCCCAAGTCAACATTCTGGAGCTGTCTGTAAAACTCTGTCTGGGTGATAACTCCACCATCCGACATCCGGCTATTCTTCCCCACGTCCACATAAAGGAACTGGTATGTTGCCGTCACCACCGCCAACATCACTATTCTATTGAACCCCTTGTAATTATAATAGTATGACCCTGAGTTGGGGGTGGGATGATATGGACGTGTTTCCCATCGATTGCCCTCCTGCAGTTGGGAAAGTCCCATTGGTGGGAAAAGTGGGATGCCACAGTCTGCCATTCCTGTGGGGTTTAAGGAAACTATGGAGTCAAACAAGAAAAAAAATTAGGACTTTTGCACATAAACATTGCAAGCAGATTAGACGCAAACATTCTTGACCAACAACAGTATAACATTTATTTTAAGGAGTATTTAAAGACAAAAGTATAAGGTCAACTTATCAGATTCCTCTCCCCCTCTGATGGCCCCTTGGAAATATTTTGGGGGGGACATTTTTTGGACAGGTAACCCTCTCCACTTCATTGAGAGCTGAATGCATAAATAATGTGTGTCACTTTGGCCAGCCCCTCCTTACTTACACTATTGGCAGCCCACTGGACAGGTGAGAAGTGTCATAATCCATTTTTACATTCTGCAATTACCTCTCAAGATAATAGGAGAACAAAACTTTAAACAGTACCATTTGAAAGTATTCAGGCAGGCACTAGAGCTACATTCTTTGATGAATTCATCCATAAAGATGGCCACAAAAGAGGTAGGTATAGTGTGTATGGGTTTGAAAAAAGTCAGGAGATAGAGTATAGAGTATTGGTATCGGTTGACTTAGTGGTTGGGAGGGAGGGAGGGTTCCAAATGAGTTTGGGCCCCAAAAAAAAGCCTCTGTCACTGTGGATGAATTTAAGGACACAAATAACATTTGGACACATTTTAGGGGGTGTTAAGGGTAAGCACTACAATGGAGCAGACAAAATAAATTGTTAAGTGACTAGGCTAGGTGTGTATGGTCCCAGGATAGCATGCTGGAGAGGTTACTGAAGCCAAATATTCATGAAGGACAAAAAAGGAGCATTAAAAGCTTATAACATGCATGAGGACAAAGAGGACATTCACTGCATATTACAATCTTGGTATTTAGGGAATGATGAAATAAATCCAATACATTAAATACATAGAATGTGATGTTAAAGGAGAAAATTAACCTTAATATAGTCCTTCTGCAGCACCTGAATAATGGCAGAACAGGTCTCTGGAATAATGATTCCCAGAGCCTGGGGGGAGATCCCAGTCGTAAACTTAATATCCTGGAGATTTTTCCCCGTTGCCAAGTACTGCAAGATGGCGATGAGCCTCTGCCCGGGAGTGATGGTTTGCTGCATGCAGGTGTCCTGTATGGGGCATGGGGTAAGCAAAGCCAACAGATGGTGAAAAATGGGGTCTGTCACCCGGAGATAATTCCTGAAATAATCAGGATTTCCTGGAGCTCCCGCAACAAAGGCATGTGAGAGAATTGGTCACGATTGAGTAATCATTTCTTGGTCCATGAACTCCTCCTCCCCCTGTTCATGGACTGGACTTGGGTCCAAGCAAGAACTCCAACACCAAGCCCAACAACGGCACGATCTCTCCGACGAGAATGTAACCACAACATGAAAACGGTTGGCTGGTCAGAACGAACTAACAGAACACACTGAAATTCAGAAACGAGCGGACAAGAACGCACTGGAAAACAGATGCGAACTATAAATAGAACACACTGAAAGACATGAATGAACTGACAACACACACTGAAGAACAGATACAAACTCACAAGCACAAGCTGACAAGCAGAAACAAACTGAAAAGCACGAGGCTGAAAAGTACGAATCGCTGAAATAGGAAAATGTGTTTTTCCTATTGCAGCGGGTGCGAGATGTACAGTACCCTGAAGTCGAGAACCAGCGCTATAGGATCGCACTGGAAACATTCTCTGCTGTAGCTGCCCTTGTCTCGTAATTTGGTCCGTCGGACCAGCATACAGACGAACGGGTTTCCCGCTAGGAACTGGGTCCGGCGGAGTTCCAGCAGGAAGATTTAAAACATGTTCTATTTCTAAAGTCCGTCGGATTTTTGTACAGCAACGGTCCAGTGAAGCCCACATACGATTGAATTATCCGATGGCTTCATTCCGTCAGACCTTTGCCATCAAACAGTCTGGTCGTGTGTACGTGGTATACCAGGTTTTCTTCTAAGACTGGCCTGTATTTGGCTCCATCCATCTTCCCATCAACTCTGACCGGCTTCCCTGTCCCTGCTGAAGAAAAGCATTCCCACAACATATTGCTGCCACCACCATGTTTCACGGTGGGGATGGTGTGTTCAGGGTGATGTGCAGTGTTAGTTTTCCACCACACATAGCATTGCAGTTAGACCAAAAATTTAAATTTTGGTCTCATCTAACCAGAGCACCTTCTTTCACGTGTTTGCTGTGTCCCCCACATGGCTTCTCATAAACTTCAAATTTGACTTCTTATGACTTTCTTTCAACAATAGCTTTCTTCTTGCCACTCTTGCATAAAGGGCAGATTTGTGGAGAGCACGACTTATAGTTGTTCTGTGGACAGATTCTCCCACCTGAGCTGTGGATCATTGCAGCTCCTCCATGGACCTCTTGGCTCTTTTCTGATGAATGTTCTCCTTGCCCGGCCGATCAGTTTAGGTGGACGGCCATGTCTCTGTAGGTTTTCAGTTGTGTCATACTCTTTCCATTTTCGGATGTTGGATTGAACAGAGCTCCATGAGATGTTCAAAGCTTGGGATATTTTATTTATAACCTAACCCTGCTTTAAACTTCTCCACAACTTTATCCCTGTTATGCTTTTTAAGGACAGTTTTCCCGCACAGTATTTATTAGTAAGTCCTTTTTTAACGAGGATATTTTTAAGTTACAAAATCAATCTATAGGACACATGTATTGGTTGACAAAAACAAATATTTACATGAAATTAAAATACCGATTGCGTCACGGGAACATCTTGAAAATTAATGAAAACACCCGCAAACTGGGAGTGTAGTACCTTTCATGTAATACCACCATGATAACTTCTCAGTAGAATCAATAACCTTGTGGAATTTGACAATTAAACAGAAGGTCTGTATTTCACACGTTCAATCATTACTACACTGCAGGTAAGTAAATGAGTATCAAAGTGAAATAAATTAAATGTTTGTTTTGTCAATAAAAGCAAAAAGAAAAAGAAAGTGAAAAATGTAATCTTTAGAGAAAAAAATCAAATGGCGGTTATTGATTCGGGAGAACGATTATCAATAGTAGAATATTCAATACATCAATATTTGAGAGAACATACAAGATAAAATCAACATGGCATAATTACCCATTCCAAAATGGTTACTGTTCCTAATGGCTAGTAGACATGGGCGCCATCAAATGTGTTTCGTTTCGTTCCGTACGAAAAAAAAATCCTATTTTGTAATTCGCTAACGAAGTTCAATTCGGATTCATACGAATTTTCGTTAGATTCTTAAACTTTTCGTTAAAATAACGAAAGTTTGTTATGATAAATTTATCATTATGAGGGGTTCCCACCATCCCTGTGCTGAGCTGACTTCCTCTGATTGGTGAACAAAACACCAGTCATGTTTCTGTTAATTTGGATCCATTAACGAAATTTCGTATTTTGTATGAAATTCGTAAGCATAGAAATTCCCATTGGGTTCCCACCATCCCTATGCTGAGTTCCCGGGTCTGAGTGTACACCCGCTGTGGCCATTGTGAGGTGTTCCCACCATCTCTGTGCTGTGCTGACTTCCACTGATTGGTGAACAAAACACCAGTCACGTTTCTGTTAATTTGGATCCGAAATTTGTTAACGAAATTTCGTATGAAATTCGTAAGCATAGAAATTCCCCATGGGGTTCCCACCATCCCTATGCTGTGCTGACTTCCTGGGTTTTAACTTTTAGGTTCATTAACATTTCGTAACAATTACAAATTTTCTTTATAATGAATTTATCATTATGAGGGGTTCCCATCATCCCTGTGCTGTGCTGACTTCCTGGGTTTTTAACTGTAGGGGCCATAACCCGTTGCAGGGCGGCCTTGACTTAATGGGCTTACTGATTACCTTCTCCTGGCCTGCTCCTCCGTGTCTAGGGGTTCCCGGGGTTGATACCCAACGACTTGTACACTGACACAGATGAAGTCCTTTCAAAAAGGTTTATTTTGCAGTCAAACTTTCACAAACACAGTCTCTTAGGGAACAGAGGGTACGGGTGAAGAACTCAGGTACCTTGAACTGCAGGTTTAGCAAAGTCTCTTTTTCCACTAGCCACAGTAGCCACTCGCAGCTGGGTACTTCAAGGCTGAACAGATCTCTAGCCAGAGATCATGGCAGTCAGCACATTGACTCAAAACTTGAACACTCAACTGAGGGTATACAGGAACCTTTTTCCAACTGTACCTGGAAAGTTTCCCGCTGAAAACTGTAAATTTGTCAATGTCCTTCCCAACTCAGTAACCAGACACTTCTCAGTTCCCAGGCCCACTTGCCGGCCCTCCTTCGAACAGTCCTCCCCCGGTCACTTCCATGAGCTGTGGTGTCCCTCCAAGCCGAGAGCACACCCGGACACTTTGAATCCTCCCTCAGTTACAGCGCCTCGGATCCTCAGACTCTGAGACTCGGGAACAGACGGATCCCTTCGCCATACCAGACGGGTCTATCAGGGGCCACTGACAGGAACATGTGGGTTTCGAACACCCCGTGACCGGGACTCCTCACAGGGCTACCCCGGTCCTGGAACCAGACCAGACCACACGGGTCTTATGAACAACTCCGGAACCTCGAACACGTGACCCACACCTGTTTAAATACCCCCTCCCAGACTCCTCAGCGGGCCCCGACACTCCCGTTGATTGGCTCCGAGAGGGCTGATACCAAAACATCCAACCAGACTTGGTTCTATCCTGTCATGTGCACCTCACCGTTCACATGACCAGGCAGAACTTCTAAACACAGCCTGGCCAGACTGGTGTTAGGCCTACCTACAATAATTAACCCTCAGGACCTTTATTGTCCTGAGGTCAAAAACGAAATTTACAATGCGTGATCCCAAATGTCATCCGCTACACAACTTTTCGTTAATTACGAATTTTCGTTATTAATTTGGATCCGAAATTCGTAAACGAAATTTCGGATTTTGTACAGAATTCGTATGCATAAAAGTTCGTATTTCGGATTCGTACGAATTTTCGGAAATTCGTACGAATTTTCGTTTCGTGCGAAACTGATTGCACATGTCTAATGGCTAGTTACCAGAGTTAAGGTGGCTGCCGTAGCTTTCAAAAATTGATACTCTTAAAGAGGATTTACTTCTTGCGTCCCCTGAGTTCCAAGGATCAGGGTTCAGGAATCTTCATGAATGTCAAAATATGTATTCATGCATGGTGCATGTGTGTCAGTCTGTCTGAGAGTGTGTGTATCTCCCAGTGTCCCCCCTCAGGGTGTCTCCCTTGAGTGTTTCTCAGGGTGGGTCCCTGAGCCTCTGCCTCTTCATGGCATCTTTCTTGCTTCTAAATACCCTCTCAGACAATAAGATCATAAAACTAAAAAATAATATGCTCAGCCCAAAAGGTATGGCTTCTTTTCTATTGGTTAAGCAAAAACTAATGATTTACTTTTGTGAATTTTCAGGTAATCTCACTTCCAACCACTAGGCATGTCTGAGCGCAGAAAATGGGTTCTGAACTATCTTTTAAATAATAATAATTTAATTATAATTTAATAATTTAATAATATATTCTATTTTTCATATTGTGTATCAATTTTTATATTTGTTCTAACGAATATATATATATATATATATATATATATATATATATATATATATATATATATATATATATATATATATATATATAGATATAGGGATGCTAGTAACCGACATAATATAAAATACGCTTAGTATCATTTTGATTCATCTACATCACATAAAATGTTTGTATATTTATATATCTATTAAATATATAATATATTAAAAATATATTAAGTATATCTATTAAATCTGGTCTACCTAGGAAGGACACAGGTTATATATACCGATCAATATCACACCTGGATAATTCTGATATATCCAATGAGTATGTGTGAATCTAAACGTAGGTTAAATTCTTATATGGTTATAATCACGATTAGGTGTCTCTCGTAATGCTAATTAGCTTTTTAAACACTTCTACTTATAATCACAACTTTTACTGTATATATATTTTCTGTATAACAAAGTTCTTAGATCATCAGATACTAATTCAAATCATCTCTGTGACCTACAATATCCTACATAATTCGAATCACTTATAATCGCCATATATGCGAGAATAGGGGGGAGAGTTGGGACTTTAGATGAAGCACAATTAAGTGCCTCCATCCCGATAATAGGTAGATACAATAGGGAGATTGGGACTTTAAATTAAGCACTTGGATAGTGGAGGTAAATTTGACCATGTTTAACAACTTAAGGACCGCCGCATGGCATTGTACGTCATTACAAAGGCATGTACAGGCACAAGCACGTACATGTACGTGCTTGCCTTCCAGCAGGTGGGGGGGTCCGATCGGACCCCCTCCTCCTGGATGCGGCCGTCCGGTTCGCTTCAGGAGCGATCCGGGATGAGGGGATGGCCATTGGTTTCTGGCCATCCCCTCTCGATCGCTCCTGGCGAATGAGAAGCTTCCTCCCACTGTGTATTGTATACACATGCAGGGAGGAAGTGATGTCATTCTCCTCGGGGCGGTCTTATGGACCGGACTACGAGGAGAAGACACAGTAAGTCTGCACCAAACACTACACTGACACTAAATAACACATAGGCACACAAACCCCCCCCCATCACCCCCCCCCCCCGATCGCCCCCCGATCGCCCCCCGATGTCCCCCCGCCCCCCCCCCCCAGTCACAGTGTTCATTTATTTACTGATCACTGCATTCAGTGTCAGTTGTAAAAGTAAAAACTGTCAGGGCAGTTAGTGTTAGGTCCAGGGTAGCCCCCTACCACCCCCCAATAAAGATTTAACCCCCTGATTGCCCTTAGAGTTAACCCTTTCACCCCCTTTTGCCAGTGTCACTAAGCGATAATTTTTCTGATCGCTGCATTAGTGTCGCTAGGTAGCTAGTTATTTTTTTAGGTTCACCGCCAGGTTTTTATAGCGCTAGGTTCCCCGATATACTACCCAATAATGGTTTTAACCCCCTGATTGCCCCTAGTTAACCCTTTCACCCCCTTTTGCCAGTGTCACTAAGCGATCATTTTTCTAATCGCTGCATTAGTGTCCCTCGGTAGCTAGTTATTTTTTCAGGTTCACCGCCAGGTTTTTATAGCGCTAGGTACCCCCATATACTACCCAATAATGGTTTTAACCCCCTGATTGCCCCTAGTTAACGCTTTCACCAGCGATCACAGTATAAGTGTCACTGGTGACGCTGGTTAGCCAGTTAGTTATTTAGGTTCCCCGTCAGGTTTTTATATAGCGCCAGGGACCCTCATATACTAATAAAAATTTGAACCCCCTGATTGCCCCTAGTTAACCCTTTCACCAGTGATCACCGTATAAGTGTTACGGGTGACTCTGGTTAGTTAGTTTGCTTTTTATAGCATCAGGGCACCCACCATTTATTACCCAATAAAGGTTTAACCCCCTGATCACCCGGCGGGTGATATCAATCAGGTTTTAGGGTCAGGGTCTGCGTCGCCCCAGGCAGCGCTCGGTTAGTGCCAGTACCACTAACACCCACATGCAAAGCATAAACCTCCCGTAGTGGTATAGAATCTGAACAGATCAATATCTGATCTTATCAGATCTATACTAGCGTCCCCAGCAGTTTAGGGTTCCAAAAAAACGCATTGTTAGTGGGATCAGCCCAGATACCTGCTAGCACCTGAGTTTTGCCCCTCCGCCCAGCCCACCCAAGTGCAGTATCGATCGATCACTGTCACTTACAAAACACTAAACACATAACTGCAGCGATCGCAGAGTCAGGCCTGATCCCTGCGATCGCTAACAGTTTTTTTTGGTAGCATTTTATATTTAAATCCGGAAGGCAGTGCTTGGTTTTCGGGGTCCAGTACGTAGCTAGGCTCCCAAAAAGTCCCCCACATGTGGTATCTGGTTTGGTCTTTGACCAGCAAAATGGTCCGGTCTGCAAGTGGTTAAGAAGCAGTCAAGGCATCTGTTATATAGTGCACAAGTCACATCTTTCACTTCTTTGGACTATAAACTTATTTATTTAAATATTTATTTATGTATGTATTTATCCAATTGTAATTTGCATAGTTTTTTTTTTTTCACAGTTAACTCACATAGGATCTTAAAAAGTCTTTTAACCGGTTCCCGACCAGCGCACGCCGATGTACGTCGGCAGAATGGCACGGGCAGGCATATTGGCGTACAGGTACGTCCAATCTTCAATGCCGCCCTGCCATCGCGAGCGTGCCAGTCGGGACCCCCGTGAGTCCGGTCGTGGGTCCCGCGGACTCGATCGCCGCGGGCATACCCGCGATCGTCTCACGGGACGGCTGAATGGAGAAATGCCGTTGTAAACAGCAGTTCTCCATTCTGCCTAGCAACTAGTGACGCTGATCTCTGCTCCATGTGATTGGAGCAGAGATCAGTGTTCACTAAATTAAAGCCCAGCCCCCCACAGTTAGTAACACACCCCTAGGAACACTTAACCCCTACACTGCCACCCACTGGTTAACCCCTTCACTGCCAGTGTCATTTACACAGGAATCACTGCATTTATATAGCAGTGATTGCTGTATAAATGACAATGGTCCGAAAAATGTGTCAAAAATGTCCGATGTGTCCGCCATAATGTCGCAGTCACAATAAAAATCGCTGATCGCCACCATTACTAGTAAAAAAAAAAAAAAAAAATTATTAATAAAAATGCCATAAAACTATCCCCTATTTTATAAACGCTATAAGTTTTGCGCAAAGCAATCAATAATCGCTTATTGCGATTTTTTTTACCAAAAATATGTAGAAGAATACGTATCAGCCTAAACTGAGGGAAAAAAATGTTTTTTTATATATTTTTGGGGGATATTTATTATAACAAAAAGTAAAAAATAATGCGATTTTTTCTAAATTGTCGCTCTATTTTTGTTTACAGCGCAAAAAATTTAAATCGCAGAGGTGATCAAATACCACCAAAAGAAAGCTCTATTTGTGGGGAAAAAAAGGACGTCAATTTTGTTTGGGAACCACGTCGCACGACCGCACAATTGCCAGTTAAAGCGGCGCGCTGCCGAATCGCAAAAAGTGGTCTGGTCTTTGGCCAGCAAAATGGTCCGGTCTGTAAGTGGTTAATATTTTGGTAAGATATCACTATTAGGTAATTGTAATAACCCTATTTATACTGATAGCAGCCACATATTCTTAAAACTGTACAGAGGGTCAAACACAACACTTGGATTTTGCAGCCTGCATTTCATATTATTTTTATTTTATTTATTTTTTCACTTATTTACCACTTTATTACCTGGATTTAGAATTTCACATGTAAACACAGAAGAATGGCTTATATTTTTTTAGTTGTTTATTTTCTTTGGTTGCAACAATTTTAGGTTATTTATAATTATTGCACAGTTATTTTACACAAAACATTTGGGGCATGTTTGGAAGGGACCTTTTGAGAGAAAAAAGGCTTCCCCCTTTTTTCCCAAATTTTGGGGATATGTAAAACCCACCAGGGGGTCTAACACTATCAACAAAAAATCCTTTTAATTTACTTTTTCTTGATTTATTCCAAAAAATATATTTTTGTCTGTAATTTGAGGAAAGTACATTTTGGTAGAGGAATTTGGACAGCACATTCCTCATTTGGAGGCATTAGGGGATAGCGCCATTCCTACCCTTCCCTTTTCTTTACATGCTTATTCCACCCAAATGGGTGGAAATAAATGATAGAGGCAGCTTTCAATCCCATAGCATAAATATATCTCTAACTCCTACTATCCGTAGAGCAGTCTTACTTCTCTTTTCATGTGGACATCCATCCCAATGATTGAGCCCTGGTGTTTCCAGTGAAGGGTAATGTTAATATTACATCAGAGATGTAGACAATTGTGCTCTTCCAACCTTGTAGTAACAGCAGGGCCGAAACTAAGGGGGGGGGGGGGTTGGGGGCAGGGGGAGGCCACATGCCTCTGGTGCCAACTGGAGGGGGAGGGGGTGCCAAAATTGAGAGAGTCCAATGTCTGCAGTGCTGCACTACCCTGTGAAGAATCTCAGTTCCTTTCCTTGTCCCAAAGGTGAGACATAAGGGGTCTGTTTGGACCCCTGATATTTCACCGAAGAACCAAAACAGACTCCTAAAAATTTTTTAATAAAAAATAAAAATTTATATTGTGAAAAAATATATATTATTGTAAAAAAAAATAAAAAATACTGACACTGTCCACTGCCTGCTGCCTACCTCCTGATACCAACCTCTCCCCTACTGATATGGTCCACAGCCTCACTGACACCAACCTCTCCCCTACCGACACCATCCACTGCTCTAATGGCTGACACAGTCCTCTGTCCTACTGAAACCATCCACTGCCCTACCGACACCATCCACTGCTCTAATGGCTGACACAGTACACTGCCCTACTGACACCATCCACTGCCCTACTGACACCGTCCACTGCCCTACTGACATCATCCTCTGTCCTACTGACAACATCCACTTCCCTACTGACACCGTCCACTGCCCTACTGACACAGTCTACACACTGTCCACTGCCCTACCGACACCATCCACTTCCCTACTAACACCATCCATTGCCCTACTGACACCGTCCACTGCCCCACTGTCACCGTCCACTGCTCTACTGACACCGTCTACTACCCTACTGCCACCGTCCTCTGCCCTACTGACACCGTCCACTGCCCTACTGACACTGTCCTACTCTCTAATGGCTGACACATTCCACTGCCCTACTGACACCATCCACTGCCCTACTGACACCGTCCACTGCCCTACTGACACCATCCTCTGTCCTACTGACACCATCCACTGCCCTACTGACACCGTCCACTGCCCTACTGACACAGTCTACACACTGTCCACTGCCCTACTGACACCATCCACTTCCCTACTGACACCATCCATTGCCCTACTGACACCGTCCACTGCCCTACTGTTACCGTCCACTGCTCTACTGACACCGTCTACTACCCTACTGACACCGTCCTCTGCCCTACTGATACCATCCACTGCCCTACTGACACAGCCCACTACCCTACTGACACCGTCCACTGCCCTACTGGCACCACCCACTGCTCTACTGGCACCATCTACTGCCCTACTGACACCGTCCACTGCTCTACTGACACCGTCCACTACCCTACTGACACCGCCCACTACCCTACTGACATCGCCCACTACCCTACTGGCACCGTCCACTGCTCTACTGACACCGTCCACTACCCTACGGACACCATCCATTGCCCTACTGACACTGTCCACTGCCCTACTGGCACCACCCACTGCTCTACTGGCACCATCCACTGCTCTAATGACACCGTCCTCTGCTCTACTGACACCGTCCCCTACCCTACTGACACCATCCTCTGCCCTACTGTCACAGTTCACTGCTCTACTGACACCATCCACTACCCTACAGACACCATCCACTGCCCCACTGACACCATCCTCTGCCCTACTGTCACAGTCCACTGCTCTACTGACACCATCCACTACCCTACTGACACCGTCCACTGCTCTACTGACACCATCCACTGCTCTACTGACACCACCCACTGCTCTACTCACACCATCCACTGCCCTACTGACACCACCCACTGCTCTACTGACACCATCCACTGCCCTACTGTCACCGTCCACTGCTCTACTGACACCGTCCACTACCCTACTGACACCATCCACTACCCTACTGACACCATCCACTGCCCTACTGACACCATCCTCTGCCCTACTGTCACAGTTCACTGCTCTACTGACACCATCCACTACCCTACTGACACCGTCCACTGCCCTACTGACATCGTCCTCTGCCCTACTGTCACAGTCCACTGCTCTACTGACACCACCCACTGCTCTACTCACACCATCCACTGCCCTACTGACACCACCCACTGCTCTACTGACACCACCCACTGCCCTACTGTCACCGTCCACTGCTCTACTGACACCGTCCACTACCCTACTGACACCATCCACTGCCCTACTGACACCGTCCTCTGCCCTACTGTCACAGTTCACTGCTCTACTGACACCATCCACTACCCTACTGACACCATCCACTGCCCTACTGACACCGTCCTCTGCCCTACTGTCACAGTCCACTGCTCTACTGACACCATCCACTACCCTACTGACACCGTCCACTGCTCTACTGACACCATCCACTGCTCTACTGATACCACCCACTGCTCCACTCACACCATCCACTGCCCTACTGACACCACCCACTGCTCTACTGACACCGTCCACTGACCTACTGTCACCGTCCACTGCTCTACTGACACCGTCCACTACCCTACTGACACCATCCACTGCCCTACTGACACCATCCACTGCCCTACTGACACCATCCACTGCCCTACTGACACCACCCACTGCCCTACTGACACCATCCACTGCTCTACTGACACCATCCACTGCCCTACTGACACCGTCCGCTGCCCTACTGACACCATCTACTGCCCTACTGACACCGTCCACTGCTCTACTGACACCGTCCACTGCCCTACTGACACTGTCCACTGCTCTACTGACATCATCCACTGCCCTACTGACATCAACTACTGCCCTACTGACACCGTCCACTGCTCTACTGACACCATCCACTGCTCTACTGACACCGTCCACTGCCCTACTGACATCAACTACTGCCCTACTGACACCGTCCACTGCTCTACTGACACCGTCCACTGCCCTACTGCCCTACTGACACCATGCACTGCTCTACTGACTACAGAGTCAACTTATAGGGTAGGCCAAATTCATATTTTTTCAATGTCATTTGTCTTATTAATCTTAGTATTTTTTTATGGGTACAAGAATGCTTTTGTTTTATATATGCCCCTTTAAGCCCTTCCAACTGTTAACACAAGTTGGCCTCAACCATTGTTCACTGTGGCATGCTACATTACTACTCTCCTTGGGGCACCCAAAGGTGTCCCAGGTCTTTTACAATCCTATAGTGTATACAACAAAAAATAAAAATGACTGTCTGATAATGGGGAGGGACCTCGTGCGTGCAGCAGGGCGTGTGCGCGCACACGCAATCTTACATGCAGGGACCAACGTACACTGGAGAGCCGACCTGCTGCAGTAAAAGTACGGAGGCTGGTTGGACAAATGGTTAAAGAGGAACTACAGTCTGCTCACATAGCTTGTAATAAAAACATCTTTGCCATTTTGAAGCTTCCCTCCAACCACCTTGTATATTATCTTATATATACTGTGATTTTGTACTTGCCAAATATGCTGTTGAAATCTCCCTCCACTGAGTCTGGCTGCAACCATTTTAACTGTGGGCAGCTGAAGCTGCTGCCTGTTCACTTCCTGGATTTACACAGAGGCACACCTCCAGCTCTGCAGCTCTTATTGGTCCTATATATTATTATTTTTTTTAACTAATCCCCCCTCCCTTCCTGGCAAACTCTCACCAGTGAGTGAGAGAGTGAGCTGTGCATAGGGTGACCACATTTCCAAACTGCTATTCAGGGACACCCCCCCCCCCCCCCAGTGCGCAATCCCTCGTGCCCGCTCGAAAAAAAGCTGATTTTTTTATACTTTTTTTGACAATTTTTGGAAAAATAAAAGCAAACAGTGGTCACCAGTTTAGACAGATGGTATACATTCTCTACATATATATTTTGTATTGCCCCCACTTGTCAGCCTCATTTTATTGCCCTCATTCGTCAGCTTCATTTTTTATTGCCCCCACTTGTCAGCCTCATTTTTTTATTGCCCCCCCCCCCCCCCCACACACTTGTCAGCCTCATTTTTTTATTGTCTCCCCCCCCCCCCCCCCACACTTGTCAGCCTCATTTTTTTATTGTCCCCCACCCCCCTACTTGTCAGCCTCATTTTTTATTGCCCCCCAGGCAGGGCCACTTTGTCAGCCTCATTTATCATACTGTCCCCAGCCCCAGTGCCCCGACTTGTCATCTCACCTGCTCCAATCAGGTTCCATTTGCTCACCTTTTAAGGGCAGCACTGGATAAAGGCCTTGCTCCCCTCTGCCTTGCTCTGAGACTCTGCAAATGTGACGTCACTGGTTGCTAGACACCAGGCGGGGTGGCCCTAGCAACCAGTTTAGCAATCTTCTATTAGGGTGACTATGTGTCCTCATTTCATTCTGTATTGTCCCGGAATGAAGATGCCCGGGACACAGGACACAAATGTGAATTGCGGGACAGTCCCAGGTAATCCAGGACAAGTGGGCACCCTAGCTGTGCATGATGTCATAATGATGACTGCAATCCAATACAGGACATTACACAGCACAACTGTCATAAATTGGTAAGACCAGACTGGGTGGACTGCACAGAGAGAACCAAAACACATGTAAGTGAATATAAATGTTTATTAAGATGAGTGATATATAAGTACACAACACCTCCAATACCAAACAGTGACAATTAACCCAACCGTGACATACAAACAACAAATAATATATACAGTAGTTGGGGAACACCGTAATCAAGAACGTAAGCCAAGCCCGGGTCATACACAGGGCAACAGCAGATGGGGAAAGGTAAATGGGAATCAGGGCACAAGGCAAGGATGGAAGGGAACTGGAACACAGAAGGGACAGGATCAGGACAGGCTCGGGATATGGATCAGATACAGGATCAGGTACAGGTCACAGTCTAGCAGGTCAGGGCTCAAGGACGAAACCAAGACAAACATGCTTGCCGGGTATTTATATGTATGCCTGTGATTAGCTTCAAGTGACACCTGAAAAGTGCTGTCTGCTCCACACTGCCGGGAAACACCCGCTGGCAGACACCAGTACTACAGCCCAAGGATCCAACAGTGCCACCAACAGGTGAATCCCTCCACTACAGATCCTGAGTGTTGGAAGACACCAACTGGTGGGCACTGGCACTGCGATCCAAGAGACCGACGGTGCCGCCAATGGGAGAACCCTTTCCTGACAACAACACAGCACCCTGACAGGAGGATCGTAGGGTCAACCAAGGATCGACTTGGGCGTGTAACCACTGACCACAAGCTGTAACATCGTAATCAGCCTGTGTGCAATAAACAACAACATTTGTATATACTTTATGGCGCTGAGAGCGCTGAGATATGGAAAGAAATACTACTAGAATAAAGGAGATTCCGCCTATAGAAATATACCATCTATCATGTGACACATCACCCATCCAGTCGTTTCTCTCTATATAGACCTACCACAGTATACGGATCGTTTTTCGTTTTCCAAGGCTCTGATGAAGAGGAAACCCCTCAAAAAACGTTATCCATTCATCCAGTTTTACCCTTGTATGGGCATCAATTTTTACAATTTTATCAGTCAAGAATAGTGATGGCCGAACGGTTCGCCCGGCGGTCGTTTCGCGGCGAATTTCCGACTTTCGCCGTCCGCGGGTTCGAACGCCTTTTTCCGTCGTTCGCCCCGGCGGACTTACGTGTTTAATGTATACAAGAACTTTAACCTTTCGTGACACGTTTATCATGTGTTACAGGACAACCAATTGAGACATGACAGCTCATGGACACTTGGACATTCCCCCTAACCTATAAATACACCCGATCCGGTGGCCATTTTACATTCTTTCTTCTGTCACTGTAGGGAAAGGATCCTGTGTGGAGTAGGGACAGAGAAAACGCTAGCTATTTGGTACACAAAAGTTCTTTTCAGGACTGGTATAGGTGTTAGGTCAGCAGCCTGAGTTTCTTTTGTCAGTTTAGATAAAGGGACAGAGCGCTGTATGCTGCTATTTTAGGGACAGCTCAGCCAGATTAGTCTTTCTTCATCATCATCATCATCATCATCATTAGCTGTTACTATCAGGTCCACAAAAGAGCTGTTCCAGCTAATCGTTCCAGCCTACTCTTTTTTGCCAATTTGTATAGGGACAGGCAGGAAGCAGTGTGTCAGGCAGTGAGGATAATTTTAAAGACTTGCTGTTACTATTAGTTCCACAAAGGTTCTTTTCAGGACTGGTATCAGTGGTACGGTAATAGGCTTGTACACGTATAATATTCTTTCTTCCAAATATAGAAAGAATATTATACTTGACTGCTGCCCTTCTGCTGCAGTCTGCTAATCATTCACAACTCACTTGTTCCACAAAGCTCTTTATCAGGACTGGTAACTTGGTCTGTCTAGGGTGCTACGGTACATAGGCTTGGGTGCGGTACAGTCTGCTGTTCTGTAAGGACCGCTATCGGTCCACAATACATAGGGTTGCCGTGCACTACTGCTGACCGCTGCCCTATACTGCAGCAGTCCTTCATTGGTATAGGGACTGACGTACAGTCTGCTAATCACTAACACACAACCTGCTTGGTCCACAAAAGTTCTTATAAGGACTGGTAACTTGGTATAGGGTGCTACGGTACATAGGCCTGAGTGCGTTACAGTCTGCTGTTCTGTAAGGACCGCTATCGGTCCACAATACATAGGGTTGCCGTGCACTACTGCTGACCGCTGCCCTATACTGCAGCAGTCCTTCAGCGGTATAGGGACTGACGCACAGTCTGCTAAACACTAACACACAACCTGCTTGGTCCACAAAAGTTTTTATAAGGACTGGTAACTTGGTATAGGGTGCTACGGTACATAGGCCTGAGTGCAGTACAGTCTGCTGTTCTGTAAGGACCGCTATCGGTCCACAATACATAGGGTTGCCGTGCACTACTGCTGACCGCTGCCCTATACTGCAGCAGTCCTTCATTGGTATAGGGACTGACGTACAGTCTGCTAATCACTAACACACAACCTGCTTGGTCCACAAAAGTTCTTATAAGGACTGGTAACTTGGTATAGGGTGCTACGGTACATAGGCCTGAGTGCGTTACAGTCTGCTGTTCTGTAAGGACCGCTATCGGTCCACAATACATAGGGTTGACGTGCACCACTGCTGACCGCTGCCCTATACTGCAGCAGTCCTTCAGCGGTATAGGGACTGACGTACAGTCTGCTAAACACTAATACACAACCTGCTTGGTCCACAAAAGTTCTTATAAGGACTGGTAACTTGGTATAGGGTGCTACGGTACATAGGCTTGAGTGCGGTACAGTCTGCTGTTCTGTAAGGACCGCTATCGGTCCACAATAGATAGGGTTGACGTGCACCACTGCTGACCGCTGCCCTATACTGCAGCAGTCCTTCAGCGGTATAGGGACTGACGCACAGTCTGCTAAACACTAACACACAACCTGCTTGTTCCACAAAAGTTTTTATAAGGACTGGTAACTTGGTATAGGGTGCTACGGTACATAGGCCTGAGTGCGTTACAGTCTGCTGTTCTGTAAGGACCGCTATCGGTCCACAATACATAGGGTTGCCGTGCACTACTGCTGACCGCTGCCCTATACTGCAGCAGTCCTTCATTGGTATAGGGACTGACGTACAGTCTGCTAATCACTAACACACAACCTGCTTGGTCCACAAAAGTTCTTATAAGGACTGGTAACTTGGTATAGGGTGCTACGGTACATAGGCCTGAGTGCGTTACAGTCTGCTGTTCTGTAAGGACCGCTATCGGTCCACAATACATAGGGTTGACGTGCACCACTGCTGACCGCTGCCCTATACTGCAGCAGTCCTTCAGCGGTATAGGGACTGACGTACAGTCTGCTAAACACTAATACACAACCTGCTTGGTCCACAAAAGTTCTTATAAGGACTGGTAACTTGGTATAGGGTGCTACGGTACATAGGCTTGAGTGCGGTACAGTCTGCTGTTCTGTAAGGACCGCTATCGGTCCACAATACATAGGGTTGCCGTGCACTACTGCTGACCGCTGCCCTATACTGCAGCAGTCCTTCATTGGTATAGGGACTGACGTACAGTCTGCTAATCACTAACACACAACCTGCTTGTTCCACAAAAGTTCTTATAAGGACTGGTAACTTGGTATAGGGTGCTACGGTACATAGGCTTGAGTGCGGTACAGTCTGCTGTTCTGTAAGGACCGCTATCGGTCCACAATAGATAGGGTTGACGTGCACCACTGCTGACCGCTGCCCTATACTGCAGCAGTCCTTCAGCGGTATAGGGACTGACGTACAGTCTGCTAAACACTAATACACAACCTGCTTGGTCCACAAAAGTTCTTATAAGGACTGGTAACTTGGTATAGGGTGCTACGGTACATAGGCTTGAGTGCGGTACAGTCTGCTGTTCTGTAAGGACCGCTATCGGTCCACAATAGATAGGGTTGACGTGCACCACTGCTGACCGCTGCCCTATACTGCAGCAGTCCTTCAGCGGTATAGGGACTGACGTACAGTCTGCTAAACACTAATACACAACCTGCTTGGTCCACAAAAGTTCTTATAAGGACTGGTAACTTGGTATAGGGTGCTACGGTACATAGGCTTGAGTGCGGTACAGTCTGCTGTTCTGTAAGGACCGCTATCGGTCCACAATACATAGGGTTGCCGTGCACTACTGCTGACCGCTGCCCTATACTGCAGCAGTCCTTCATTGGTATAGGGACTGACGTACAGTCTGCTAATCACTAACACACAACCTGCTTGTTCCACAAAAGTTCTTATAAGGACTGGTAACTTGGTATAGGGTGCTACGGTACATAGGCTTGAGTGCGGTACAGTCTGCTGTTCTGTAAGGACCGCTATCGGTCCACAATAGATAGGGTTGACGTGCACCACTGCTGACCGCTGCCCTATACTGCAGCAGTCCTTCAGCGGTATAGGGACTGACGTACAGTCTGCTAAACACTAATACACAACCTGCTTGGTCCACAAAAGTTCTTATAAGGACTGGTAACTTGGTATAGGGTGCTACGGTACATAGGCTTGAGTGCGGTACAGTCTGCTGTTCTGTAAGGACCGCTATCGGTCCACAATAGATAGGGTTGACGTGCACCACTGCTGACCGCTGCCCTATACTGCAGCAGTCCTTCAGCGGTATAGGGACTGACGTACAGTCTGCTAAACACTAATACACAACCTGCTTGGTCCACAAAAGTTCTTATAAGGACTGGTAACTTGGTATAGGGTGCTACGGTACATAGGCTTGAGTGCGGTACAGTCTGCTGTTCTGTAAGGACCGCTATAGGTCCACAATAGATAGGGTTGACGTGCACCACTGCTGACCGCTCACCTATACTGCAGCAGTCCTTCAGCGGTATAGGGACTAAGAGTTTTGTCACAGGGTCATTTAAAAAATGACATGCAGAGGAAGAGGCAGGCCCTTCCGCAGGGGTGGTAGGGGTAGGGCAGGAGCAACAGGCTTGAGCCAAAGTGGGAAGTTGCAGAAGGTGCGTTCAATTACTTTAAAGGATGCACCAGACTTGGTTGAGTGGCTCGCTCAGCCTTACTCTTCTGCACCCTCCTCATCCTCTCGATCTGCACCCTCTTCTTCACTCTCTGCTATGTGCACCCCCAAAGACACTACCACCAACAACACGACCACCACCACCACCACCACATACCTTCCGCTTGAGTCACTGGAATTATTTTCCGATCCATATCAAGAGGACATTTCTGATGCGCAGCCACTCTTGGTATTGGATCAGGAAGAGGAGGTAGCAACAAGCGCTACTCAGCAGTCTGACGCCAGTACCCAGATCAGCCCAAGGAGGAGGTTGGTCCCCGGTGTTGCTGCCTACTCTACTTATAGCGGTGGGGAAGGTGACGTTGATGATGACGTGTCTAGTGATGTCACGTGGGTGCCCACAAGAGAGGAAGAGGAGGGGAGTTCAGAGGGAGATATGGACCAGCAGATAGGGAGGAGAAGCAGCAATGACTTACATTGCACAGCAGGGACAAAGCAGACTGCAAATGTATCAGGAGCGAGTCATCGACCATGTACGGTCACATCTGGCGCTCCCAGGACACCGGCACATGGCTCCGCAGTGTGGGCTTTTTTTAACGTGTCCGCTGCTGACAATAGCGTTGCCATCTGCAATCTTTGCAGTCAACGCGTTAGTCGCGGTAAGCCCAATACTCACCTAGGGACGACCGCCTTAAGAAGGCACATGAGCAGCCATCACCGAGCCCAGTGGGAGCAACGGAACACACAAAGCCACACTGCAGGCTCTCACCGTCCAGCCTCGTCTTCTACTTCTCCTTCTCCTCTCTCCTCACAATTGTCCTCCACTCCACCTTCCATCACGCCAAGCTCACATTTTTCTGCAAAAAGGCAGGCTTCCGTGGGCCTAATGTTTGAGCGTAAAAAAATGATGACGCCGGATAACCCTCTTGCCCAACGGTTGGCGGCTGGCTTGTCAGAACTCATAGCCCGCCAACTACTGCCATATAAACTGGTGGACTCGGAGGCCTTTCGCAAATTTGTGGCCATTGGAACACCACAATGGAAGGTCCCAGGAAGGAAGTATTTCTCAGAGAAGGGCATCCCAGAGCTATATGGCCATGTTCAGCGGCAAGTGAATGTATCTCTGGCACACAGTGTCGGTGCCAAGATACATCTGACCACAGACACGTGGTCTAGCAAACACGGGCAGGGAAGGTATATCAGTTTTACTGCCCACTGGGTGAACCTTCTGACGGCCGTCAAGCATGTAACCCGTGGCACCCGTGTAGATTTGGTTTTACCGCCACGGATTGCATGCAGGCCTGACTCTTCTTCTCCTCCTCCTACTCCATCCTCCTCCCTCTCCTCCTCAGCTGCCTCCTCCTTTTCCGCTGCTAGCGTCTCTTCCACTGCACCGCCCAAGCTCCCCAGAACCTATTCCACATGCCAGGTGAGACGTTGCCATGCCGTGCTGCGTCTGTTGTGCCTGGAAGCAAAGAGCCACACTGGCCCGGCACTCCTTTCAGCTTTGCGTTCACAGGCAGATGAGTGGCTAACACCGCTCAATTTGACAGTTGGTAAAGTGGTGTGTGACAACGGTGCCAATCTGCTTAGCGCATTGAAACAGGGCAAAATCACGCACGTGCCGTGCATGGCACACGTCTTAAACTTGGTCGTGCAGCGATTCCTTGTCAAATACCCTGGGGTCCAGGACATCTTGCGGCAGGCAAGGAAAATCTCGGCCCATTTCAGAAGATCTTACACGGCCATGGCTCGCCTTGCTGACATTCAGCGGCGACACCATCTGCCGGTCAGACGTCTTATTTGCGATTGCCCGACGCGATGGAACTCAACCTTCTATATGCTTGATAGGCTGCTCCAGCAGAAACGTGCAGTTAACGTCTACCTGTATGAACTCTGCGAAAGAAACGGTTCTGGGGAGCTGGGTTTTTTTTCACCGCGCCAGTGGCTGCTCATGCGCGACACATGCAGACTTCTGCGGCCATTTGAGGAGATCACCAAACTGGTCAGTCGCAGCCATGGCGCCATCAGTGACATGGTACCTTATGCCTTCTTTCTGGAGCGTGCATTGCGTCGTGTCATTGATCAGGCTGTGGAGGAGCAGGAGCGGGAAGATGAGGAAGTCGCAATGCTGGATGAATTCCCAGGGGGGGCTACTCTATCTGAGACAAGTCAACAACAGGAGTCTGATGAGGAGTCAGAGGAGGATGGTGCCGGGGCGGATGAGCAGGAGCAAGAAGAGCATGCTTTAAACCTTTCTGGGATCCCTGTTGTGCGAGGATGGGGAGAGGAGAATGAAGAGGACGACATTATCCTGGATGATGAGCAGGAGCCAGGCCACCACACCGCTTCCACTTTAGTGCAAATGGGGGCCTTCATGCTCCAGTGTTTTAATAGGGACCCCCGTATAAAAAGCATGAGGGTCAAGGACCAGTACTGGGTGGCAACGTACTTAGACCCCCGGTACAAACACAAAATGGCGGAAATGTTACCGCCGTCGCAGAGGGCTGTCAGAATGCAGCACTTCCAGGCCTTGCTTCGAGAAATGCTGCATTCTGCTTTTGCGTGCGCTGGCAGAGGAGCAATTCCCACTCCCAGAGAAGGATTTGCGGGTACCAATCCAACAGCGCCTGCAAGAAGAGGCCGGTTTGAAGATGTGTTGGTGACTTCGGATATGAGGTCATTCTTTCAGCCGACCCATCGACAGGTGTCATCCGGATCCAGCATCAGGGAACGCCTAGACCGTCAGGTGTCCGACTACATTGGGTTAACGGCCGATGTGGACGCTCTGAGGAGTGATGAACCCCTAGACTACTGGGTGGGCAGGCTTGACCTCTGGCCAGAGCTTGCCCAATTTGCAATCGAACTGTTGGCTTGCCCCTCATCCAGTGTCCTGTCCGAAAGGACGTTCAGCGCAGCAGGGGGGATTGTGACCGATAAGCGTACTCGCCTAGCTCACCACAGTGTTAACTACCTCACATTTCTAAAAATGAATGAGGCATGGATCTCGGAGGAATTCAACACATGTGATCAGTAGACCATGTATATGTCTATAAACAATTTTTGGAATCAAGCACACAGACCTTCTTAATTCATTTGGCTCACTTCCCTGACCCAAAAAAGCACACCGTACTATATGCCCCTACCCTCCTCTTTGAAGAGGTTGAGCGGTGTCATATTTCTACTGGGGCTGCTTATTATGAGGGGTTCCCACCATCCCTGTGCTGTGCTGACTTCCTCCTGGGTGTTCTTATTATGAGGGGCTCCCACCATCCCTGTGCTGTGCTGACTTCCTCCTGGGGGTTCTTATTATGAGGGGATCACACCATCCCTGTGCTGTGCTGACTTCCTCCTGGGGCTGCTTACGGTGCTGCTGTCAGCGCTGTATGTCACGGAGCTGCTGTCAGCGCTGTATGTCACGGAGCTGCTGTCAGCGCTGTATGTCACGGAGCTGCTGTCAGCGCTGTATGTCACGGAGCTGCTGTCAGCGCTGTATGTCACGGAGCTGCTGTCAGCGCTGTATGTCACGGAGCTGCTGTCAGCGCTGTATGTCACGGAGCTGCTGTCAGCGCTGTATGTCACGGAGCTGCTGTCAGCGCTGTATGTCACGGAGCTGCTGTCAGCGCTGTATGTCACGGAGCTGCTGTCAGCGCTGTATGTCACGGAGCTGCTGTCAGCGCTGTATGTCACGGAGCTGCTGTCAGCGCTGTATGTCACGGAGCTGCTGTCAGCGCTGTATGTCACGGAGCTGCTGTCAGCGCTGTATGTCACGGAGCTGCTGTCAGCGCTGTATGTCACGGAGCTGCTGTCAGCGCTGTATGTCACGGAGCTGCTGTCAGCGCTGTATGTCACGGAGCTGCTGTCAGCGCTGTATGTCACGGAGCTGCTGTCAGCGCTGTATGTCACGGAGCTGCTGTCAGCGCTGTATGTCACGGAGCTGCTGTCAGCGCTGTATGTCACGGTGCTGCTGTCAGCGCTGTATGTCACGGAGCTGCTGTCAGCGCTGTATGTCACGGAGCTGCTGTCAGTGCTGTATGTCACGGAGCTGCTGTCAGCGCTGTATGTCACGGAGCTGCTGTCAGCGCTGTATGTCACGGAGCTGCTGTCAGCGCTGTATGTCACGGTGCTGCTGTCAGCGCTGTATGTCACGGAGCTGCTGTCAGCGCTGTATGTCACGGAGCTGCTGTCAGCGCTGTATGTCACGGAGCTGCTGTCAGCGCTGTATGTCACGGAGCTGCTGTCAGCGCTGTATGTCACGGTGCTGATGTCAGTGCTCTGTATTACGGTGCTGCTGTCAGTGCTCTGTATCTCCTGCACCCTCTTGTTTGCCTACCCTGGTCCCTGACCTTCCCTCTCCTCCATTGCCTTCATTAGCTCCATAGTCCTGAATTGTCAGAACAATTTCCCAAATAAAAAAAAAATGCTTGTAGTTATCGATCCCAAATTCACCTCATACATGTATTATGCTATTGTCCAGGTGGTGGGACTACGTGCTACCCCCTAATAATTACCCCGTGGCCGCAAATTCGACCTAAAGGTTTGCGAAATTCGCCTCCCATTGAAGTCAATGGAGCCCGCGGCGAACGGTCGTTTTCGCGAACGTTTGTGTCCGTTCGCGTTTCGCGTTCGCGAAACGTCCCGTCGGAAGTTCGTCCATCACTAGTCAAGAATATTGTCATTTATTTATTCATGAACACGTAGTATTTTTGTTTTTGTATATACCAATTTGTTTAGAATAAACTTCTTTATTTTGATTCATGCGTTAGGTCTTTTTTCTTCTTTCATACACAGCATGGTGTCATAAGCCTAGGTCAATGACCAGGCAAAAAGCAGGAAGTGGGCTATATAAGGGATTTACTGGCAGAAAAAAAATGTTTTACTATCCAAAGAAACAACAACAAGAGCAGAAGATTTAATAGATGGAAAGATGAAAAAATGACTGAAGTTACTTATTCTTTCCTGGTGACGCCCCTCCTAATCTGCTACAGAAGTGAAGCTTGACATCCCTGCAGTAATCCCAAAACTTGACTATTATATACTGTACCAGTGGCGGTGTGTCCATAAGGGCGCACGGGCGCCGCCCCCTCTCTTTGGCCACCCCGTTCTATCACCAATAGATAGATTCATGCATTGCATGAATCTATCTATGACCGCCACTGCCACCCCCTATTCAAGCGCCCGGCCCCTTTTCGGGTGCAGGGTGCCTGAATTACAGCGGGGGGGGGGGGGGGGGGGTGTTTTTGAAGCACCTGATTAGAGCCATAGGCTGTAATAGGCTTCAAAAAAGGTAAACAGGGAGCGCCATGCTTGGCGCTCACAGTTCACCCACCTGTGTTAGAAAAGTGAATGAATATTCGCTTTCCTAACACTGAACTGCCTGTCTGCCAATCAGGTGCTCGGGTCTGTTACCCGTCACCTGATTAGCTTAAACGCCAATCAGGCGTCCAATCATAGGAGAAGATGAGAGGAGAGGACGGGAGAAGAAGACATCGAGGACATTGATTGCCGCCCGCCGCCGTCACCCACTGCCCCACCAAGACCAGGCGGGGGGGCGGGCACAGTAACAGCATTCGATGGTAACAGTGGGAGCATTTGATGGCACAGTGGGAGCATTTGATGGCACAGTGGGTGCGTTTGATGGGCAGAGTGGCTGTTTTGGGCACAGTGTCGGCATTTGATGGGCACAGTGCCGGCATTTGATGGGCACAGTGGCTGCGTTTGATGGGCACAGTGGCTGCGTTTGATGGGCACAGTGGCTGCGTTTGATGGGCACAGTGGCTGCGTTTGATGGGCACAGTGGCAGCGTTTGATGGGCACAGTGGCAGCGTTTGATGGGCACAGTGGCTGCGTTTGATGGGCACAGTGGCTGCGTTTGATGGGCACAGTGGCTGCGTTTGATGGGCACAGTGGCTGCGTTTGATGGGCACAGTGGCTGCGTTTGATGGGCACAGTGGCTGCGTTTGATGGACACAGTGGCTACGTTTGATGGGCAATGGCTGTGTTTGATGGGCACAGTGGTGGCAATTGATGGGCACAGTGGCGGCGTTTGATGGGCACAGTGGTTGCGTTTGATGGGCACAGCGGCTGCGTTTGATGGGCACAGCGGCATCATCAGAAACCTCAGAGACAGCACATCGCCAAACGACATCATTCCCACAAAACTTCTGAAAGAATGTACCGACTTCCTGGCACCTATCATAACATACCTCATAAACCAGTCATTTAAAGAAGGAATCGTCCTGACCTCCCTCAAGCAAGGCAAAATCAAACCCCTCCTAAAAAAGCCTAACTTCGATCCCAAAGACCCAAACGACCGCAGACCTCTCACAAGCCTCAATACCTTCTCCAAAATGATCTAGAAAGCAGTAGTACAACAGCTACCACTCCATCTGGACTCCCATAAACTCTTGGACCCACAACAATCGGGTTTCCGCCCTGGCCACGGGACAGAAACTGCACTCCACAAAATCTGGGATGACACCCTCCAAAGCAACAGATGAAGGAGAATCGCCTCTCCTGGGGGTGCTGGACCTGTACACCGACACAGTAGACCACAAAACCCTGCTCACTCAACTCACAGATGTAGCTGGAGTTGCAGACTCAGACTTACCCTGGTTCGCATCCTTTCTAGAAAGCCGATCTCAGAAAGTGATACCAGGAACATTCACTTCGGAAGCACGAAAAAAATTAAATGTGGAGTCCTTCAAGGATCACCCCTGTCACCTGTGCTCTTTAACATCTATCTCCGCCCACTCCTCAAAATCATCAGCAACCAGGATCTACTTTATCACTCCTACGTGGATGACATCCAACTCTACCTACACATCACCAACAAAAAAGACCAATACCAGGCACTGGAAAACTGTCTCTCATTGATCGACGATTGGATGACGGAGAGCTCCCTTAAACTCAACAGATCCAAAACAGAACTCTTCTTCCTCCACGCAAACCTAAAAACAAAAACCCTGGCACTATGTCCATACAACTCACCATCCTTGGACAACCCATCACCCCTAGCACTAAAGCCAAAAGCCTCGGAATCATCTTTGACTCATGATGATGGATGCACGAATAGGATCAGTATTCAGCGATCCCACTACCTTCTTTGCCTACTGCGTAGACTCATCCCCTTCATCCCGGAAGGAGATACAGCAGCAGTAGTTGGAACAATCACCAATCCCCGACTTGACTATGCAAATTCCCTCTACCTAGGACTTCCAAAATACCAAATTTCACGTCTACAAACCATCCAGAACACAGCAGCCAGACTGGTAACTGGAAAAAAAACATGGGAATCAATCACCCCATCCCTGAGGACCCTCCATTGGCTAGCCGTGAAGGATCGAGTTACATTCAAGACCCTTTGCCTCACTCACAAATGTGCACAAGGAA
This sequence comes from Lithobates pipiens, assembly GCF_037356315.1. Lineage (NCBI taxonomy): Eukaryota > Metazoa > Chordata > Amphibia > Anura > Ranidae > Lithobates > Lithobates pipiens. The sequence goes on along the minus strand of NW_027507764.1, from coordinate 16,619,356 downwards.
AATCCCCGTAATACCTCTGCGACAAAATAAAGCACTACACCCCAGGTTGCACTCTCCGGTCAACTAACCAGAATCTCCTCCACATCCCCAAGACTCGTTACAAATTAAAAGGCGAACGAAGGTTCGCTGTACAAGGACCACGGGTATGGAATGCTCTACAGAAAAACTATTTGGCTTTCAGGAAGAAGCTCAAGACCCATCTCTTCTGAAAACCCAGACGGACACTGGCAGCAAAAGCGTCCTGAGGCAATTTAATTCGCATATGTAGCACTATACAAGTTATTCCTTTATTCAGTGGCTGCGTTTGATGGGCAAAGTGGCGGCCTTTGATGGGCACAGTGGCTGTGTTTGACAGGCACAGTGGCTGCATTTGATGGTACAGTGGCTACATTTGATGAAGCACAGTGGTTGCGTTTGATGGGCACAGTCAGGCTGCAATTAATGTTTTTTTTTTCCTGAATTTTTTTAGTTTGTTTGCACCCCCCCAAAAAAATTTGATCACCAGCCACCACTGGTTCCTGCATACAGTGGAGCCAAGGCAGGGTGGCTACATTCCATGGAAAACAAACGTAGCCACCCTCTAATGGGAAATGAGACCATAGCAGCAAAAAAAGGAATTTGAGGATTTGGAGGAGACAGAGTAATAGAAGGGACTTTGAGTTAAGAATACATATTTGGCCATAATGTTTTTAAATCAGAGTTTAGTGTCACTTTAACTTTCTTGATATAAGGAGCCCCTGACATCATGTACTCCATATTCAGTAAATAAAATGCTACAGAAAATACTCAGAGACTCTGGACATGTAACAGGAGATAGTCAGAGACTGAAAACATACTATAGGAATTATTGGGGAGTTATTGGAAACTGGAGAAATTCTTCAGAAGACAGTCATAGACTAGAGACCCATTACATGAAACTATTAGAGATCACTGCTATTACTGTCCATTTACTAACCAGTGCTACCGCATTTGTGCTTAAAGTGGAAGAAAAGTCCCCCCCTCCCCCTCCTATCTATCTTGCCTAACCTGTATAAAGAATATGTGTTTTTTATACAGGTTATGCAGGATAGGTAGGATTCGGGGGGGGGGGGGGGGGGGGCATATTCGGACAGTTTTAAGAAAATTTAGGATTTCCTTCTACTATAATGAAACAATAATTTCATCTAATATTTCTTTAACAAGATCAATTACAATAGACCTGAAGATAAAAAAAATACATAAAAAGAAAACAAAACAAGGATTGACGAAGCAGATAAAAAAAAGATACAAAATGTTATTTTTTTTTTAAACGTTATTGTCTTGTCACCTAGGTAAGGAAACACTATCATCACCAAAACAAGTTTGAACATCTTACGTTTGAGGTTTCTCATCTCTTTTTGATTATCGTCACCAGGACAAATATATAAAGAAAATTTCCCCAATGAGGACACAGACAGCAGCGGTTCCAACCCTTCTACACTTCATACAAAACTAGATGACTTTAGCTAATTTTTAAGTGGTCTATTCATAGATGATTTCCCACAAGAATCACGCAAACTTTACCCAAGATTCACATAATTGGATTCAACTGGAAAAATTGGTGAATCCTGGGTGAAAGTTGGGTGACTCTTTGGTGGAAACATTTCTAAACTGTCCCCTACGTGTAATGCACATTATTTTTATGTATAATGAAAATCACATTTTAGAAAGATGTCTGTAAAGAGTTTATTAAAATAGGATTGCAAGGTATAGAGCGGAAAATGTTCTCTAGCTAGATAGGAGAACAGACGTATCATGAAGATAGACATGAAATTTCATGATGAACTTTAGGATTCCTTCTGTTGTGGACTACTGAGGTTTACCAGCAGTCAAGACTCTCCTCAGTTACGAGGTCACCGTAGACCTCCACATGGCACAGGGTCAGGTATTCATAGCGCCCTGGGATCACCACGCTGACGTATTGACCCTCCATTCCATTACAGCACAAAATTGTCGTAGGATCAGAAACTTGGGTGACCTTACCGCACCTGTGGAGAACAAACAAGGATCAATGGAATGATACAGAAACGATACTTATTTACTTGGAGGAGGTTTACTAAAGGTGCCCAAAGTGTTCATTAACCACTTGATTTCCGGGCACCTAAACCCCCCTCCTGCCCAGATCATTTTTCAGCTTTTAGCGCTGTCACACTTTGAATGACAATTGCGTGGGCACTGATAGGCTGCACTGATGAGCACTGATAGGCTGCACTGGTGGGCACCAATAGGCTGCATTTATGGGCACTGATAAGGTGACACTGATGGGCAATGATAAGGCGGCACTGTTGGGCATTAGTAGGCAGTACTGGTGGGCACTCATAGGTGGCACTGGTGGGAATTGATAGGTGGCATTGGTGGGCACTGAGAGGTGGCACTGATGGGTTGCACTGATGGGCAGCACTGAAGGGCATTGATAGGTAGCACTGAAGGGCACTAATATATGGCACTGATAGGTGGCACTGATAGCTGGCACTGATGGGTGGCAGTGATGGCCACTGATTGGCACTGATAGGTGACACTGATAGGCAGCACTGCTAGGTGGCACTGATGAAGCACTGATTGGCACCACTGGTGGGAATTAATAGGTGCCACTCGTGGGCATTGATAGGTGGCACTGATTATTGGCACTTATGTGCAGATGTGCACAGATTTGTGGCACTGTGGGCACTGATTCGTAGCACTGACAGGCAGTACTGGTGGGCACATATGAGGTGGCTTCCCATCTTCCTCTTCGGGGCCGATGTCCCTTCAACAGAAGCCGGTGATTGCCTTTTTCTCTCCTCATGCTGTCAGCGTGAGAAGATAAAAAAAAAACGATTACCGATCTTCTGTTTATATCATGTGATCAGCTGTCATTGGCTGATAGCTGATTATGTGGTAAGGGGCCGGGATCGACCCCTTACTCCGATCTGTGATCACCCGAGTCTCATTGACTCGGCTGATTACAGCGCTCGCCGCGCGCGCCCTTCAGGGGGCGTGGCGAGCGTGCAAAGAGGAGGACCTCTATTGAAGGCCGCCCGGCAAAGCAGATGCACATTCACTGTAGCCGTCATTCGGCTATAGCACAGATCTGAAGGGGTTAATTTTATTGTCATGCCTGTTGGCCATTTAGGTTTCTCCAGAAGCCCGACTGAAAAATTTTCAGATAGCAACCTCTACGTCTTGCGTCGTTGTAAGGGTGTGAAAACCATTGTTTTTCCCTCTTGTAATGCTGGAAGTAGGGAGTGAAAGTCGAATGGTTTTCGCATTCCTTGCGACAAGATAGTACATGGGGGGGGTTTCAGGTTTTTGAAGGGACCTTAATGGCTTCCCGGTACGACTATAACGATAATGAATATTTTTTTAATATCTACTAAATCCCATCGACTGCATGGGTTATTTTATTTTGGGCCCTTTTTTCCCCACAAATAGAGATGTCTTTAGGTGGTATTTGATCACCTCTGCATTTTTTATTTTTTGCGCTATAAACAAAAAACAAAAAAAAAAAAGAGCAACAATTTTAAGAAAAAAAATGAAATATTTTTTACTTTTTTCTATAATAAATATCCCCAGAAATATCTAAAAAAACAAATTTCTTTCTCAGTTTAGGCCGATATGTATTCTTCTACATATTTTTGGTAAAAAACAAACAAATAAACACAATAAGCGTATATTGATTGGTTTGCGCAAAAGTTATCGCGTCTACAAAATAGGGGATAGATTTATGGCATTTTTTTTTAGTAATGGTGGTGATCTGCGATTTTTATCGGGACTGCGACATTATGGCGGACACATCGGACACTTTTGACACTATTTTGGGACTATTGTCATTTATACAGCAATCAGTGCTATAAAAATGCACTGATTACTGTGTAAATGACACTGGCAGGGAAGGGATTAAACGCTAGGAGGCGATAAAGGGATTACTTGTGTCCTAGGGAGTGATTCTAACTGGGGGAGTGGGCTACTACTGACATGACAGCGATCATTGCTCCTGATCACGGGGAGCAGTAGATTCCTGTCATGTTACTAGACAGAATAGGAAAATGCCTTGTTTACATCTCCCTGTTCTGCCGCTGACATGAAAGTGGGCCCCCGCGGACATCAAGTTCATGGGACCCGCGGGAACGGTCACCGAGTATGCACACGCACACAATGCTGCAATTTAAAGGGAACGTACCTGTATGCCCATTTGCCCAGCCGTGCCATTGTGCCGACGTACAGTACATCATTGTGCGCTAGTCGTCATGTGGTTAATATGATGGTGGGAACCCCTGTTAGACCAACCCTTTTCTTAGAATGTTTACTTTCTCTTTAAATATATTCATAGGTCAAATCCAGTCATGTAGTAATGTCTCTTATTTTGGGTTCAGGGTTGTGCTTAGGACCTTTTGTCATTGGGCTTTTGTTTGTATCAGATGTGTTTTGTATTATCATACAAGTCTATGAGAAGGCAAAACTCTCTTGGAGTAGGTCAATGCAGATCAGAAAAGGTCACATGCACCTGTCAATGAATTCTGAAATGATCTCTGAAGCCTCTCAAACTGATGCCATCGACACAAGCCCAAAGCCCATTGACACAGGTAACCGTACAGTGTCCTGTCCCCGTGGTACTTACACCGGGTTGTTATTGTCTGGAGAATTTCCAATTCGGACCTCAGCACCCATCAACCGTTCCATAGCGTTGTCTGATCGTCCAGTGACTACAACGACATTCACTTTGTATTTCTGTTTCAGGTCTACCTTCCACCAGGGCGATAGGTCCGCATTTGTGTGGGAACAGAAGCCATGATACCAGTTGGTATCTACCACATCATCGATGGCCTTGTAAGCGAGAGCCGCAAACTCAAAAACTGAACTCTCCGAGGCTTCCCCGCTTCTGGCGATATCTGTGGCTGAAGAAAGAAAAACAAAACACACTCAGTAATTATACATCATGTACAAAGTATTTCCATTGTTCTAAAGGGGCCTTCACCAAAAAAATAAAGAACTGTAAACTGCAATGTTGTCAATAATTTGACTGAGACAGTGGGATTGATTTACTATAGCTGGAGAGTGCAAAATCAGGTAAATTTAGGGGTATACTTATTTTAACCGAATAAAAAATACGGATCATGAAAATGAATTTTTATGTTGTCGGTTTTTCCATCATGTCACCTTTTTCTGTAGGCACTTGTAGTCATCCGGAGGAGAAAGTCGAAAGGAAACTACTTCCCCTATGGTCTCCTTAGTCACAGAGAGGTGGCATCTGATTGGATGCTGGCATCCCACATGGCATTGGTGGACATCTTGGGCCAGTAAGAGTCTATTCAAGACCCTGGCTCCCGGGTTTGGTGCGCATTTCATGTGTGGGTAGAGTAGGGACAGGTCACCCATCTGTCAGGGACAGTGATTAGCATCAGGGAGAGGTTCCAGATGAGTAGGGGGAAGTGCAGAGACATGCCATCCTTCTTGGAATCTTTCCCACTTAGATATGGACTGGCCGGGCCACATTCCGCCCCTCAAAACAGGTGCTGTCAGTGACAGCTGTCGGAGACCTTACAATACTACTCCTCGCTGTTTCATCCTGTAAGTGTTCCCAGTTGCTACCACTTTTAGGTTGGCTCTGTTCCCTTGGAGAGTCCTTAGATCCAACCTTACGAGCATGTTCCCACCCAGAATTGCACCTAAACGTGCCGCTACTTCACACACAGGCAGCGCAAAGCTCCATGAATGGACAGTTTCCCAGCTCTCTTTCCCGGGATTGGTTGGCAGCTATGGGTGGAGAGACCAGATAAAACTGATTGCTGGTCATGCATACACTTGTGTCATATGGTGCTAAGGGCAATGATATAGCTTATGATTTTTTTATTGATTCTGATGTTTACAGTGAACATTCTAATCATTTGCACCCAATCTGGAGAACCCAATTTAAATTGTATAGGTTTGAAGTGGTGGTAAATTTAGGGGTATACTTATTTTAAACATATGAAAAATATGGATCATGAAAATGTATTTTTATGTGTTGATTTTTCCAGCATATCCCCTTTTTTTGTAGGCACTTGTAGGCAGGTGCAGTCTATTTTCTCCACTGCAGGAGGTGCTCACCTGAAGTGGCAATGTAAGTGTAGGAGAAAGTCAAAAGGAACCTAGTTCCTCTATGGTCTCCTTAGTCAAAGAGGCAGCATATGATTGGATGCTGGCATCCCATGTGACATTTGTGGCCATCTTGGGCCAGTAGGAGTCTATTCAAGACCCTGGCTCCTGGGTTTGGTGCACATTTCGTGTGTGGCTAGGGTAGGGACAGGCCACCCATCTGTCAGGGACAGGGATTAGCATCAGGGAGAGGTTCCAGACGGGTAGTGAAAGTACAGGAACGTGCCAGCCTTCCTGGAATCCTCCCCACTTGGATATGGACCGGCCGGGCCACATTCCGCCCCTCAAAACAGGCGCTGTCTGCACACCAGAGACCTTCCGCTATTACTCTTCACTGTTTCATTCTATGAGCGCTCCCAGTTGGGTTGCCTTGTCGCTGGGCATGTTGGGTATTGCTAAACTTCAATTTCAGTACAATTCTGTTTCCTGCAACTGGACTCTGATGCCGCGTACACATGACCAGTTTTTCCATCAGAGTTTATTTTCCGACGGAGTTCCGCTGAAACTGACTTCCCTACACACGGTCACATCAAACTCCAATCGTTTAGAACGCATTGACGTACAACAACACTTAAACAGGACTAAAAAAAGGAAGTTCAATAGCCAATAGCCAATAGCTGCCCTTGCGTAGTTTTTGGTCCGTTGGAACAGCATACAGACGAACGCTTTTCCCGATAGGAATTGATTCCGTCAGAAAGATTTAAAACATGTTCTATTTCTAGGTCCGTCAGAAAAAAAAAAAAGTGCGCTGAAGCCCCCACACACGATCGGAATATCCGATGAAATGATTCTGTCAGACTTTTCCTGCCAGAAAGTCCGACCGTGTGTATACGGCATGAGTGTTTACCACGCTGCACCTCCACACACACTATTTCAATCAAGATCCAATGATGGCCTGTTCAAATGTTTAAAAAGTCAACCACTTCTATAGATTGTTTTTACATTTTTATATGGCTATATTTTACTAAGAATAAGAGACAGGAATAGGCTGTATAAAAACTTTGGAATTGGTCTAGTTTTTCGGTGAGTGTTGTTGATACCTTTATTGCATATCTCTTTAAAATACCTGAAGGAGTTCTTTTGATGACCTACCTGCTGCCATAAGAGTGTATTCAGACCCTCCTCCTCATCTAGTGCACCAAAGTCATTTTTATGTACTTTTTTACCTTTATATTATTCTTACCTCCAGGTGGACGGCTGCAGCACCAAGCCAGACCCAACGACCCCAGGAAAAGCAAAGCCAACAAAGTCTTCATTCTGGAGGAGAAACCAAGAGAGTCTGTTACCATAGTATGTTAGACGAGAAGGTGATTCTGCATCTCTTCCTCAGTATCATCTCTTCTTTCTCTGGTACTTAGAAATAGCTTTTCTTAGTATTAAAATAAATTCTTTCGATCAGATCTGTATTTTCATATACAGTGCCTTGAAAAAGTATTCATACCCCTTGAAATTTTCCACATTTTGTCATGTTACAACCCAAAAACTTAAATGTATTTTATTGGGATTTTATGTGATAGACCAACACAAAGTGGCACATAATTGTGAAGTGGAAGGAAAACTATAAATGGATTTCCAATTTTCTTCTAAATAAATATGTGAAAAGTGTGTGGGGGTGCATTTGTATTCAGCCCCCTTTACTCTGATACCCCTAACTAAAATCTAGTGGAATCAATTGCCTTCAAAAGTCACCTAATTAGTAAATAGCATCCACCTGTGTTTAATTTAATCTCAGTAAAAATACAGCTGTTCTGTGAAGCCCTCAGAGGTTTGTTAGAGAACCTTACTGAACAAACAGTATCATGAAAGCCAAGGGACACACCAGGCAGGTCAGGGATAAAGTTGTGGAGAAGTATAAAGAAGGTTTAGGTTATAATAAAAATCTCCCAAGCTTTAAACCTCTCACGGAGCTCTATTCAATCTATTCAATCCATCATCCGAAAATGGAAAGAGTATTGCACAACTGCAAACCTACCAAGACATGGCCGTCCACCTAAACTGACCGGCCGGGCAAGGAGAGCATTCATCATAGAAGCAGCCAAGAGGCCCATGGTAACTCTGGAGGAGCTGCAGAGATCCACAGCTCAGGTGGGAGAATCTGCCCACAGTACAACTATCATGCCCCATACACATGGTCGGAAATTCCGATGAAAAAAGTCTGATCGTATTATGTTGTCCGAAAATCCGATTGTGTGTGGGCTCTAGCAGACTTTTTCCATCGGAATTTCCAACGAAAAAGGTTTGAGAGCTGGATCTAAAATTTTCCGACAACAAAATCTGTTCAGACTTTTTCCGATCGCGTGTAGAGAATTCTGACGCACAAAGTGCCACGCATGCGCAGAATAAATTACAAGACAAAAGCTATTGGCTGCTGGCCTCTATGTAGTCCCGTCATACGTTTTGTACGGCACCTCGTTCTGAACGATCGGATTTTCCAACAGCTTTGTGCGACTGTGTGTATGCAACACAAGTTTCAGCCAAAATCCGTCGCAAAAATTCCGATGGATTTTGTTGTTGGAATGTCCGACCGTGTGTATGGGGCATTAGTCATGCTCTCCACAAATCTGGCCTTTATGGAAAAGTGACAGGAGTAAAGACATTGTTGAAAGAAAGCCAAAAGAAGTCCCATTTGCAGTTTGTGAGAAGCCATGTGGGGGACACAGCAAACATGTGGAAGAAGGTGCTCTTGTCAGATGAGACCAAAATTCAACTTTTTGGCCTAAAAGCAAAACACTATGTGTGGGGCAAACTAACACTGCACATCACCCTGAACACACCATCCCCACCGTGAAACATGGTGGTGACCGTATCATGTTGTGGAGATGCTTTTCTTCAGCAGGGACAGGGAAGCCGGTCAGAGTTGATGGGAAGATGGATGGAGCCAAATACAGGACAATCTTAGAAGAAAACCTGTTGGATTCTAAAAAAGACTTGAGACCGGGGCGGAGGTTCACCTTCCAGCAGGACAACAACCCAAAACATACAGCCAGAGCTACAATGGAATGGTTTAGATCAAAGCATATTCATGTGTCTGCCCAACTAAGTTCGGCAGACAATCCGACAGACAGTCCGTTCAAAATTAGCATGAACGGACTTGACCACACACGATGAGCAGACAGTCCCCTGAAAGCGTGCGTGATGACGTGTACAGCACGTACGACGGGACTAGAAAAACGACGTCCTATACACTGCAATGCAACCTTCGGCCGTGTAAACCCTTTCTGAGCATGCGCCATATTTAGTCCGTCCAACTTTCCTACACACGAGCGGACTGTCCGCTGAAACCAAGTTTGGACGGACAAAACCAAGTTTGAACGGACTGTCTTACGGAAATTCCGTAAGACTTTGTTCGTCAGACTGTCCGCTGAAAAAGTCCGCTGAAGCCCACACTGTTCAGCGGACTAAGTTGGGCAGACAGTCCGCCCGTGTGTACGCGGCCTAAGGCCCCTTTCACACGGGGCGGATCAGTAATGATCCGCCCGTGATGATCCGCTTGCTCAGCAGGGATCGCTCTGTTGTCCCCGCTGACCCGGTGGCGGACAGGGCGATCTCCGCACACTGTGCAGGGACCGCCCTGTCAGCTCTCCGCTCTCCTCTATGGGGATCGGATGAGCACGGACCGTCTGTCCGTGTTCATCCGATCCGCTCTGCAGACGGATAGAAAAATAGGATTTTCCTCCGTCTGCAGAATCGGACATTAGCGGAGGCAGACAATAGCGGGTGTCTGCGGATGTTCATCCGCAGACACCCGCTATCCCATAGGGATGCATGTATGTCCGTATTTCATCCGCAAACGGATGGATGAAATACGGACATACTGTCCGCATGTGTGAAAGGGGCCTTAGAATGGTCCGGTCAAAGTCCAGACCTAAATCCAATTGAGAATCTGTGGCAAGGGCTGGTTAAATATCCTAGGTGTCGGGGGCGTGACCGGATGCAGGAGGAGGAGGTTGTACGTGTGTGAGTGAGCCGGCGTCTCGCTCTCCCCTCCATGCCTCCACATTGAGCGGCGTCTTCCCCCGCCAGCCCCGCCTGCACACGGATGGATAGCAGTCTGGGATACGGACCCCACGCCGAACGGACGCTCTCTCCTCCCCCCACTTGCCATTCCGCCATGCGGCGGAGTTTGTGATTTGGAGGCAGTGGGTAGAATTCTGGATGGGACAGCTCTCTCCTTGCCTCCCGTGGAGTGGTTAGATCTGGAGACTGACCCGGGACCTGAATGCTGAGACTGGAGAAGCAAGCAATGGGAGGAGCAGGCTTTTTGCGTATCTACCGCTAAAAGAGACAGGACCTGAGCAGTATGCAGGGGATCTCAAAAGAGTGTGGTGAGAAACAGCTGAGTGAAGTGGAATAGTTTTGTCTTAAACAGGGTGGTGAGTGAGTATTGCCCAGTGAATCTTGAACTGAACTGTGAATTGTGATTAAGATTTCATATGCTGTGGGAGGACGCTGAATAGTTCTTTAAACTCCCACCCTATATATTTGTTTTTTGCTCCCCCGTGCCTCAGCTCTGACAACTAAGCAGCTTGCTTAAGAGATAATATAAGGAACTGTTTCTTTTGGAGGAGTCGTTAATTTATTTTAAAGAGCCTGTCTGTGTGCATAAGTACTGAGTGGAGTTGTTTCTACTAGATTCACCTGGACCTATTGAGCCATTGTATGGCAGAGGGTAGTATATCTACAAATAAGTTAGACATATTAGAGAGATTTAGAGCCTATTATGAGGATCTATACCAGTGATGGTGAACCTTGGCACCCCAGATGTTTTGGAACTACATTTCCCATGATGCTCCTGTACTCTGCAGTGTAGTTGAGCATCCTGGGAAATGTAGTTCCAAAACATCTGGGGTGCCAAGGTTCGCCATCACTGATCTATACCATTCTAACCAGGCTGAGAAGGGGGAAGAAATGGATACATTTTTCAGTGAGCTGACAATGCCTCACCTCTCTAAGGAAGATAGTGATACCCTTGATGGCCCTACAACGATAGAAGAGATTCGGCATATCGTGCAGGAAATGGCAGGACAAAAAGCCCCAGGCCCAGATGGCCTCCCGGTGGAGGTTTACCGACATTTTTTTGTTAATTCCGGAACTGCTAAAAGTTTTTAATTGGGCATTAAGAACAGGGGAGCTTCCGTCTTCAATGATGGAATCAACTATAATAGTGATACCGAAAGAAAATAAGGACCCCTTCAACCCCTCATCATATAGACCTATCTCCTTATTGAATTTGGATGTAAAGATCCTAGCAAAGGTCTTGGCGGCTAGATTAAATAGAGTGATAGAAAAGCTTATTCACCCTGATCAATCAGGTTTTATTCCTGGCAGATCCACAAGCATAAACATAAGGCGGGTCTTTTTAAACCTTCAAATACCAGCGGATGGAGATGGTCAGAGAGCTGTCCTATCTTTGGATGCCGCCAAGGCCTTTGATACTCTAGAGTGGAGCTATTTGTGGAGTGTTTTGAAGGAATTCCATGTGGGTCCGGTATTTATAAAATGGGTGAAAATGCTATATAGATCCCCGGAAGCAAGGATAAGAATAAATAACGATAGCTCGGCCGGGATTCGACTGAAGAGAGGAACGAGGCAGGGATGCCCTCTGTCCCCCCTCCTGTTTGCCATGGCAATTGAACCCTTGGCCGTGTCCCTTAGATCAAACATGGGGATAAAGGGATTTAGGAGAGGGAACGAGGAAGAAAAAATAGTATTATTTGCAGACGATCTCCTCCTGCTTCTTGGAGATGTGCAGCATTCTATAGGGGAAGTAATGTATAGAATTAAAGACTTTGGACGTCTCGCGGGATTAAAGATAAATTGAGAGAAATCCTGTATATTGCCTATTGATCCCCTGGAAAGTCCTTTACCTTGTGAAGCTGCACATATCCAGATAGTGACCCAAATGAAATAACTAGGCATATGCATCACTAAAGACCCCAAACAGTACATAGTGAATAACCTGGTCCCATTGTTATTTAAACTCAAACATAAAATTAATATCTGGAAGAAATTAACTTTATCAACAGCAGGTCGATGTAATTTAATTAAAATGATAGTTTTACCGCAACTTTTATATGTTTTACACAATTCTCCAGTATGGATCTACAAAAAATGGTTCTATAAGGTGGATTCCATATTTAGAGAATTGATTTGGAAAGGGGGTCAAGCACGTATTAGCTTAAAAACTTTGCAACTTCCAAAGCAATGGAGGGGGAGTGGCACTTCCACACCCATTTAATTATTTTTTAGCAGCCCAGCTACAACACCTGGCAGGAGAGGGCTTAGAGGATGGAGGATGGAAAAAGAAAACCCCTCTTGAACAACTTCTTGGTAGAACGTTGGTAGTGACACTAGAGTCAGGGATCTCTATGCGAGATATTCCTACTATTCCTAGGGTTGATGACAAAGGTGTGGGAAGTAACCAAAAGAATATTGGGATATAGGGGGATTTACGGAGTACTCCCCCCTTTGGGATAATAATAAGTTGGATGAGATACAAAAAATAGGACAAATAAGGGAATGGGAAAGATGCGGCATAAAGTTTATTCACCAGATTTATCAGAACGGCAATCTGAAACAATTTCAGTTGCAATCCCGAAGAAGTATTTTTTCAGATATTTGCAGGTTAGACACGCTTTGGAAAAACAGTTTGGGGAGGATGTAATAGAATGGTGTGAGATGCCAGTAATTAAGGATATATTACGAGTAAAATCGGGGAAAGGGTTAATATTTAAAATCTATGTAAATTTGTGGAAGAAGACCCAGGTAAGAACGCAGGAGCAAACGAATAGAAAAAAATGGGAAGCAGATGTGAGAAGCATCTCGGAAGATCAGTGGGAGAGGATCCTTGAGTTGGCACCTTGGGTGTCCATCTCCCCTCCTCAAAAGCTTTCTCACCTATTTTTGCTGTACAGAGCATATTACACCCCCAAGAGGCTCTTTCTGTTTGGTAGAAGGCGCGATGCGGCTTGCCCTAGGTGTGGAAGGACAGAAGGAGATATGATACACATGTTTTGGAGATGCCCCAAGTTATATCGGTATTGGAGCGAGGTAGTAGTGATGATAATCAATCAAGTATTCGAGACGGTAGTAGAAGTGGAACCTATGGGGTGTGTATTGGGTTGGATTGAGGGGGGTAGTGACCCCAAAGATAGTAAACTAGCGAAACTAAGGTGCCTCTTTCAAGCCAGGAAACTTATAGCTCAGAAATGGCAGTCCCCTACACCCCCTACTAGTGGAGAGTGGGTGCAGAACATGAATAGGGTTATTCTTAAGGAAAGGGTAGCATACATAAGACAGGGTGGTATTAAAAAATTTGATAAGATCTGGAAGTTGTGGTATGAGAAAATGAATGAAGGTGTTTATATTTAAAAGGGGAAGAGCTGCTAGTCAAGAAATAGTGGGAGGAGGGGGTTTGAGTTAGTGGGGGAATGAGATGAATGTGGGGAACGGAAGGGTGTAAAAGGGCTATATGAAATTTGTATGGTGTCTTTGTTTTATATGGTAATGTTGTATGTTATGTTTAAATTGGGAAAGAAAAATCAATAAAGAGATAAAGTTGAGAATCTGTGGCAAGACTTGAAAATCGCTGATCACAGACGCTCTCCATCCAATCTGACAGAGCTTGAGATATTTTGCAAAGAAGAAGAATGGGCAGAAATGTCCCTCTCTAGATGTGCAAAGCTGGTAGAGACATCCCCAAAAAGACTTGCAGCTGTAATTGCAGAGAAAGACGGTTCTACAAAGTATTGACTTTGGGGGGCGCCATACAAATGTACCCCACACACTTTTCACATATTTATTTGTAAAAAATGTTGAAAACCATTTATCATTTTTCTTCCACTTCACAATTATGTGCCACTTTGTGTTGGTCTATCACATAAAATCCCAATAAAATAAATTTACGTTTTTGGTCGTAACATGACAAAATGTGGGAAATTTCAACAGGTATGAATACCTTTTCAAGGCACTGTATATGACACAACTGAAAGTAAAGCATATATATATATATATATATATATATACAGTATATTTATAAAAAAATAACACATTAATATTTTTAGTTTGTGACAAATTAGCTGGAACTCAGAGGAGACACCATCTTTGGGTCATACAAGTTCCTCCACCCCAAACTCGCTCATCCATGTCTTTATGGACCTTGCTTTGTGCACTGGTGGGAAGTCATGATGGAAAAGGAAGGGGCCATCCCCAAACTGTTCCCACAAAGTTGGGAGCATGAAATTGTCCAAAATGTCTTGGTATGCTGACGCCTTAAGAGTTCCCTTCACTGGAACTAAGGGGCCAAGCCCAACCCCTGAAAAACAACCCCCCCACCATAATCCCCCCCTCCACCAAATGATTTGGACCAGTGCAAAAAGCAAGGTCCATAAAGACATGGATGAGTGAGTTTGGGGTGGACTGGCCTGAACACAGTCCTGACCTCAACCCGACTCGATGTCCACAGGGATACCCGCGATCATCTCACAGAGAGGAAGAACAGGGAGATGCTAATGTAAACAAGCATCTCCCCATTCTGTCTAGTGACAGTGTCACTGATCTCTGCTCCCTGTAATCGGGAGCGGTGATCAGTGTCGTGTCGCACATAGCACCGCCCCCTACAGTTAGACTCACTCCCTAGGACACACTTAACCCCTACAGCGCCACCTAGTGGTTAACCCCTTTACTGCCAGTCACATTTACACAGTAATCAATCCATTTTTAATTGCACTGATCGCTGTATAAATGCGAATGGTCCCAAAATCACGCCAAAAGTGTCCGATATGTCCACCATAATGTCGCAGTCATGATAAAAAAATCGCTGATCGCCGCCATTACTAGTAAAAATTATTTTACAAAAAAATTATTAATAAAAAATGCCATAAAACCATGCCTATTTTGTAGACACTATAACTTTTGTGCAAACCAATCAATAAACACTAAAAAACAGTGCGTAAACTGAGGAAAAAAAATATTTTATATATTTTTGGGGAATATTTATTATAGCAAAAAATAATGCGTTTTTATCAAAATTGTCGCAATTTTTTGTTTATAGCACAAGAAATAAAAACCGCAGAGGGGAACAAATACCACCAAAAGAAAGCTCTATTTGTGGGGGAAAAAGGACATCAGTTTTGTTTGGGAGCCACGTCGCACAACCGCGCAATTGTCAGTTAAATCGACGCAGTGCCAGATCGCAAAAAAGTGCTCCGGTCTTTGGATGCCAAATGGTCAGGGGCTGAAGTGGTTAAACTTTCCTCACTTACACACGAAGTTTATTCCTTTGATAAATTGTTACAATGGTTCTACTTAAGTTCCACTGCTAAAGAATGTTGTGATTCTTGGCCCGTTTTTTTTTTTTTTTCCTTTCTTTTGACGGCTGTGGCTTCAGAATAGCTTCAGAAGAGCAGAGAGAATTCTTTGCATAGCAAGAATCGCAAAACACTTTTGTCAAAATATTCGCAATGGGAAAAAAATTGCGATAACGATTCTTGGCGATTAATCGTGCAGCTCTACTGGGAACTATTCGATGGGGGGGGGGGGTTGGGGGGGCACTTCCCAGCAGAACACTCGGCTGTTCTTCAGCAGAGCAGAGAGAATTCTCTGCATAGAGAGGATCGGAAAATACTTTGTCAAGATCGCAAGGGGGGAAAAAAAATTGAGATAATGATTCTTAACGATTAATCGTGCAGCTCTTGCGTTGCGCTGAAAAAACCTACATAAATAAGTGCACTAATGCATGGTAGTGCCCGGGTGATATATGAAAATTAAAAGTCCAAAAATTGATCCCAAGGAGTCAAAAACGAATGAAGGAGATAGATGGCCAAAGGTGCGCACAACAAATAAACTTCTCTCTTCCTCGAAGGGTGCCAGCGGTATCCACCGTCACCGGAGGTAGTGACCGAATGTAGGCTTACCAAACCACCGCTGACCCCCTTATTCATAGCAGTCACCAAAAGCTTAGACAAGAAATACTAAAGCTTCCCCTCCCCCCCCCTTCCTACCTATCTTTTGGAAGTAGCTCTTTGGGGTTGTAAATGGCCCTGAACTGACTGGTCATTGGTAGGTGATACCTTGAGCAGGTAGATAGAATTCCCTTCCGATAATTTGTACCTAACTTGAAGGAAGGTGTCTGTGGGCCCCTTTTTGGTAGCCTGGGCTACTGCCTCTAGGAACAGCCTTACGGTCATTTTTCCGCATGCGAACTTGGCAAAGTTGGATAAAAACAAGGGCCCGGTATCCAGTAAATGCAGGTTGGACGGTTTAAAATCGTTTATTGGGAGTAGCAACAAATAAATAAAACCAACACGTTTCAGGGGAACAGCGACCCCCCGATGTGTCTGTAGAACAAAGATCGGACTGACCACCGGTTGTGCTGGCAGAGGCAGCATCTCTTTTTGTTTTACAGACACACCTGTTCGGGACCGTTCCTCATTGACTAGCATGCAGCAACAGCCTTGAAGAAGGGGAGTCTGCTCCTCAGAAACGTGTTGGCTTTGTTTATTTGTTGCTACTCTCAATAAACGATTTCAAACTCGTCTTCCAATTTGTATTTTCTGGACACTTGGCGCTCCTTTTTCACCTCCCTTTCTATACCCACCTTTGGAAACACATTATACTTGAGATCAATCGGCCGCCATTTGTTTACATTATGTCCAACTCTGTCTACTTACATAACAGTTCTTATCACATGGATATTCTATGGAGCACAGCTGATCCCATACATATCATACAATCTAACATGAATGTGCGCTTTACTTTCTATTACAAATCTCAGAGAAGGAAATAAAATGCTTGTGAAAGAAAAATAATGCCGTGAGATAGACTTTCATTTCTCTGTTATCTTGTGCTTTGCACCCCAAGAAGTTCCGCTCTCCCCCTCCCAATATACATATGAAGGGACTTACCTGTACAGAGTTCTGAGGCTTCTGAGATTTTCACATCCTTCCCTCTGTATTTATAGAGCTGGTTCATCATTCCTCCCAGACCATGTTCCCTCCTCACCGGGGATAGGGTTGCCAAATCATCCCTTTAATCCAGGATACATATTAATTACAGGTTCTGAGGCTAATTTAATGCAGATAAGACACCAAGTGTGTTTAATTACCACCTTAATCAGCCACAGAACCTGTGTAATTAATGTGTGTCCTGGATTAAAGGGATGATGTGGCAACCCTACCGGGGGAGGAGAACCGCAGAAGAATTGTCACTACAATGTCACCCAATGCTGATTTATCCAGAGAGAAAAAAAATCTTATACTTATTTTATGGTATTCAACATGAATATAGTATAACTGATGTTGTCCACCTTACTTGTAGCTACCCAGCCACCCAATTACATCCTCCAACTTTCCCATTAAAGAGACCACACTTTACTTAATTAGTGGCCGTAGCAGCCTCTTTATTAATTAAAACATATAATAAACATATCAAAACCAACAATGAACTTATCAGTTAACTGAATAGACTGGAAGAAGTGTTGGTCTTCGGCAGGGCCTTCCCTCTCCCCTCCCCATTAACATACCAATCAACCGGCACTGCGATCGCATTAACTGTACCAGGCCTAAAGCTGATATGCTAGCTCAGAGGCCACCAACTCTTTGACCGCGGTGCCCCCCATTCACCATCTTCCATATAACCCTTGTTATATGGCTTCAGCAATGAGCCCATATCTCCAATGGGTCCCGCATCAACTTCTCTGTGGAGAGGGGTTATCTTCCTTTACCTGCACCGACCAACATCCGCCATACCGCTACGACATCCGACACCTACCTCTGAAAGCAAAAACAGGTTAACACCTCCCAAGACGAAAGGAGCTCCATCGCCCTCCCCACAGTACCCCATCCCCATTCTGTGTAGGCTAAAAGGGAGGGAGGGTGGGAAACTTTCTCCAACGACTGACGCTGGGGCGGGCTGCGCTCTCTCCTCGTGGCGCTAAGCCCCGCCCCCTGGTTCTAGAAGCCTATCCTGGCTTGCCCCAGTTAACCTTTATTCATGCCCGCTCTACGCCTACCCCCCCTTTGAGTGGTCCGTCTCCGAGCTCTCTTGAATATAGTATAACTGATGTTGCCCACCTTACTTGTAGCTACCCAGCCACCCAATTACATCCTCCAACTTTCCTATTAAAGATACCACACTTTACTTGGAGTAATTAGTGGCCGTAGCAGCCTCTTTATTAATTAAAACATATAATAAACATATCAAAACCAACAATGAACTTATCAGTTAACTGAATAGACTGGAAGAAGTGTTGGTCTTCGGCAGGGCCTTCCCTCTCCCCTCCCCATTAACATACCAATCAACCGGCACTGCGATCGCATTAACTGTACCAGGCCTAAAGCTGATATGCTAGCTCAGAGGCCACCAACTCTTTGACCGCGGTGCCCCCCATTCACCATCTTCCATATAACCCTTGTTATATGGCTTCAGCAATGAGCCCATATCTCCAATGGGTCCCGCATCAACTTCTCTGTGGAGAGGGGTTATCTTCCTTTACCTGCACCGACCAACATCCGCCATAGCAAGCAAGGATAAAACCTTAACCTTGCGCGCACCTCCACACCCTCAAAGCTCGTTCCATCCCCCCTTGGAGACCTAAGGACCACAGATCAATCCCCACGTCGTTCAGGTGAACCCCATCCGCACGTAGGTACCTCCATGTGTCTACTTCCAGCTCTACATGTCGCACAGCCAGCCCCCCATTGCGAACTACAAAACAGCTGACGTCTTGGTTCACCTTCCTCCTGGCCTTGTTGATCTTATCTACGGACCTGGCGAACCTCCACGTGGACCTGGCGACCATGTCCGACCACACTATGATCATCCCAGGAAAAGCCGCCCTAAGGCGTAGGAAATCGTATTTTATGTCCCGGGTAATGTCCAATTTGGTGCGCAAGCCCAAATCATTGCCCCCTAAATGTAAGACCAATACGTCCGGGGGCCTATCAAAACCCGCAAACCGATGCACCTCCCGAACCATCCTGCTCCAAAGCATGCCCGGGAAACCTTTTTAGGTAAGCTTCCCGCCTGGAAATGCCCAGTTGCCGACCGCCCGGCCGGACATCACCCCTCCTAGCTCCCCAGCACACATACGAGTGACCCATAATCCAGACCAACCCCGGTGGACCATCTGAAAGAAAGAAAAAACAAAGAACCAAATAACCTTCACAGTACAAGAATTAACACAAACCCATGCCGACAGCCCCCCAGCGCTACCCAACTACACACATAACAGCTCC
Source organism: Lithobates pipiens (assembly GCF_037356315.1). Taxonomy (NCBI): domain Eukaryota; kingdom Metazoa; phylum Chordata; class Amphibia; order Anura; family Ranidae; genus Lithobates; species Lithobates pipiens. Next base: position 16,599,989 of record NW_027507764.1, on the reverse strand, counting down.
GGTCGAACATAGGACCGAAACCTCCGCGATTCCCACCGGCCGATCCTTTTTACCGATTCCTCATCCAACCCCCACCTAACCGCATCCGTTGCGGCCCCGATCCTGAACGAATGAGAGGAAAACTTCTCCCCCCTAAACCCAATGCCTGCAGGCATTTTCGAAAAACCGCTATAAATTGGAAACGCGATAAATATTCCCTCCCGTGGTGCAGCAGCAACGGACCCAGCAAAGCCGGTCGGCCATCCAGAAATTCACGCAGGACGAGAACAGGACCACAACTTCCTTGCCTTTACCGCCCTGATCCGTTTTAGACCTGCGCACCTTCATGGTCACTCTATCGGTCAAGCAAGCGACGTCCTCCATAAACAAACCTCCCCGCCCCCGTTTTGAAGGGCTGACCAATTCCCCTATGCGGAACGCCCCAAAAAAGGCCAACACGAACGCTGTTCTAAACAACAAGAACTCGTACCCCGAGGCACACATCGCCCGCAGCTTCTCACAAATCCTGACCAATAATTCAAAAGACACCGGCCTCCTGTCGTCCTTCACCTGGCGACCCTTCCGATAACCCCGCACCGCCTGACGCACCCAAAAGTCTTTAGTCCAATCTGGCTCACCTCTCAACTTGAACCAGAACGCTAAACCAGCCAACTTCCGCCCCACACTGGAAATCGATATACCATCTTCCAAATTCCGAGCGACAAAGTACAGCACCAGCAGCCGATGATCCTGCACCCCCGCCTGCACCTGTCCACACAAGGCTTCCCACTCCGCCCATGTCCTTTCGTAAGCCGACCACGTTCCCCCACTCACCGACCTTCTGATCCAATCGGCGAGTCTTCCAACACAAGCCTCCACAGGCTCTCTGGGCAGGGTGTCCTGTGCTCCTCCGCTGCGGGAGCCAACTCCCGGAATTTGTCCCACTGAAAACGAGATAGTGCATCAGCTATTACGTTTTCAACCCCCGGAAAATGCACAGCATGTACAAATATGTTCAGTTGCATACAGCGAAGGACCAAGTGTCGCTGCAATTGCACCACCGGCGGGGATGCCGCCGAAATCCTGTTCAGCACCTGCACCACCCCTAGGTTGTCCACATGGAATCGCACTTTCCGATCCCGGAAAGCTTCCCCCCAAAGTTCCACTGCCAGCACCACTGGAAACAGCTCCAGCAGCACCATGTTCCTTAGCAGTCCCCCAGTCTTCCAGGACGAGGGCCAGGGGCCCGCACTCCACGCCCCTTGGAAGAAAACCCCAAACCCCGCCGCCCCAGCCGCGTCGGTGTACAGTTCCAGGTCAAAGTTACTCACCGGCCCCGACATCCACAAAGCCCGTCCATTGAAGCGATCCAAAAACATGTGCCATACCCGGAGGTCCTCCCGATGGTCCTTCGACAATCTCACGAAGTGTTTCGGTGAATCCACCAAACCCGTACTGGCCACTAACAGCCGACTGAAAACCCTTCCCATCGGTATAATCCGGCATGCAAAGTTTAACTTCCCCAGCACAGACTGAAGAGTCCTGAGCTGAACTTTGCGTACGCCCACCAACCCCCGTATCTCTGCCTTCAAAGCCTCCTGCTTGTCCACCGGTAGCCGGCATTCCATCGTCTCCGAATCCAAAACTATGCCCAAAAAGCTAAGCACCATGGTCAGCCCTTCCGTTTTGTCCAGGGCCAAAGGAATGCCAAAACTCTCGGCCACCTGTTCCAGCGTTGTCAACAGAACTGCACAGATCGCCGATGCTCCCGGTCCCACGCACAGAAAATCATCCAGATAGTGGATGACCGAGTTCACTCCCGCGACGTCTCTGACCACCCATTCCACGAAAGAACTGAAGCGCTCGAACAACGCACAAGACACGGAGCACCCCATGGGCAGGCACCTGTCCACATAGTACTCGTCCTGCCAACCGCAACCAAGCAGGCGAAAACTGTCAGGGTGCACTGGCAACAATCGAAAAGCCGCTTCGATGTCCGTCTTCGCCATCAGTGCCCCCTTACCGTATCGCCTCACCCAAAAAACCACTGCATCGAAAGACGTGTAGGACACCGCGCTCAGCCTGGGATCTATGGCATCATTGACCGATCCCCTTTTTGGGTGCGACAAGTGGTGTATCAGCCGATACTTACCCGGTTCCTGTTTGGGCACCACCCCCAAAGGAGAAACCACCAAATCCTGGATGGGCATACACCTAAATGGGCCAGCGACACGCCCCAGCGTCACCTCCTTCTGCAACTTCTCTGAAACCACCTCCGGATGCAGCAAGACAGACCGCAGGTTCCTCGATACCGGAGGGGCCCCCCCATAACCGCCGGTATCCGAAACCCCTCCGCAAACCCCTGACCCAAAATCCGCGCCGCCTCCCTATCCGGATATCGATCTAGGAAAGGCCGCATCCTTTCCAGTCTCACCAGCGTCGTCCCTCTTATGCGCAGAGTCTCCAACCCTACCTTTTCCCTGTTTAAAACATCTGGAGGCCGGGTGTGCTCCCCCACAACCAGAGCACTCGTGTTTGTACTTGCAGCTCCCCGCAAATCTACAACTGCCCTCGTTGTATTGCCAGCAGACTCCCTTCTTCCTAGCAGCCGATTGACCGGAAGTCCCAGATCCACCGCCCCCCCCCCCGAAAAAACTGAGTTGGCATCCATGCAGAAGACATCAGTCGCATCCACAAGCTGATGTCCTTATGATCCCAGCGCAGTGCAGGTCTGACCGCCCTCCGTTGCCGAAACTGCTCATCATACCGCAGCCATGCCAGTCCCCCGTAGACTCTGTGCGCCTCTCCGATGGCGTCCAGATAACAAAAGAGAGCCGAACACTGCTCCGGGTGCTTCTCCCCTATCACATTGGCCAAAATCGCAAACGCCTGCAGCCAGTTCGGGAAAGTCTGCGGTATCAGCCGATATCGTCTCTTCTCTTCATCCTCCTTCTTGGTGTCATCCGGTTTTACCCTGTCCAAATTGAACTTTTCCAGGGGCAACAGTGAAAATATTTCCACATATTCCCCCTTCCAAATCTTCTCCCTAACCTCCTGTTTTAAATGCGCACCCAGCGGTCCCCCAAAACACACGTACACGTCGCACCGTGCTGCATCCGCCAACCTGATCACGTCCTGTCTCTTGCCCGCTTCCCCCCAGTCCCCGCCGTGTCCCCCGACGTCCAGGGCGGCACCGCGGCCGACGCGGTCACCACCCCAGTACCCGACCCCGCCCCGGCAACCTCTGTAGGCGCAGTGGGCGGAGGCGCCACCACCGCTTCCCCACTCAGCACTGTGGAAGGCGGCACCGCGGCCCCCGACCCCTCCCCCCCCACCCCTGGCACCGGAGCAGCCCACGCGGCGCAACCGGCACACCCCCAGACCGCTCATACCTGCCCACCAACTCCTTCAGCCCCGCCAGGAAACCCAGTAGCCCCCCATCCGCCGGTGCGCCGTCCGAGACCCGCGGGGCCAGATGGGGGCGAAGCGGGGAGAGTGCCCCCCGCCCATGACTGCTTCGCAGACCCCGCTACCACCCCCCCTCCCCAACCCCCCACCGCCCCCTCCCCCCCTTAAATGTCCCATAGGAAAAGCTGACTTACCGGGCCGCCTGGGAGAACTCACACCAGCCGCCGACCGACCACTGACCGTTGACAGACCACCACCCGGCACCTCCTCTTTGGAAACCGACAGTTCGCCTTCGGAACGTTCCCGACTCAGCTCGTCCTCGCCACTCAGCCGACTTGCTCCTCCTGCCTGCTCCGGAGGGGAGTTGCGCCTGGGCCGTCCCCGACTCCGCCCGGCGGTCGCCTTGCCAGCCCGCTCGATCTTCCTCTTGGCTCTGTCACTCCGTCCCTGCCGCAGCATGCCGGATCCACTCGGGCGCCCGTCCGGCGACTCGCTGCTCTCCCTGGACAGCGTGATGCACCTGGGTGCGGCCTCGCCTCGCATCCTTCGCTGGAGCCCCGCCCCTGCCGATGCTGTGCCAGGGGACAGGCCAAAACTGCCGCTGGCAGGGGTCTCACCCCCCGTTTTGCCGTCGCCGGACCGGCCTGCGGCCGTGTGGCACTGCGCCCGCCCAACCACCTCCTCCCCAAGGCCTCCGCTGCCGCCCTTGCTGGCCGTTTCGCGGGAGGCTCATGGGGGGCGGAGCCAGCGTTCCCCGCTCTGCGGAGGGCAGCAGCCCCGCGCCCGACCCGAGTCCTCCCCCTGAGTTCGGCCATCATCCGAAGCTGTCCCCAGCACCACCGCTACCTGGTCCCGGAGCCAGCGCTCCCCGTTGGCCGCCACCACGGCCTTCATTTGCAGCATAAGGTCCTGCAGGGAGGATGCCATGTAGAGCTCTGGCAAACTTTCTCCAACGACTGACGCTGGGGCGGGCTGCGCTCTCTCCTCGTGGCGCTAAGCCCCGCCCCCTGGTTCTAGAAGCCTATCCTGGCTTGCCCCAGTTAACCTTTATTCATGCCCGCTCTACGCCTACCCCCCCTTTGAGTGGTCCGTCTCCGAGCTCTCTTTCACATTGTCCCCCATATCAACAGAAATATCAGTAAATTATTACAATGATGTTACACATGTGCACACAATATATACAATGTTATACATGAGCACACAATATATACAATGTTATACATGAGCACTAGAGATGGCTTTGTGGTTCGCCCGGCAGTCGGTTCGCGGGGAACTTTTCCCGTTCGTGATTCACCAAGAACTTTGACCCATGACACATGCATCATGGGGTACAGGACAGCCAATTGAGACATTTCAGCACATGGACATTCCCCCTACCTTATAAATAGACCTGATCTGGTGGCCATTTTACATTCTGTCTTCTGTCAGTGTAGGGAAAGGACGATGTGGGGAGCAGGGACAGTCAGTCTAATCACTAGCTATTACTATTAGGTCCACAAAAGTCCTTTTAAGGACTGGTATAGGTGTACAGTATACAGGGTTGTAATACACCTATAATATACTTTCTTTCAAATATAGAAAACATATTATACTGCACTGCTGTGCTGCTGAGTGCTGACCAATTCTTCAGCTGTCGTTTCTCAGTGCAGGGAGGGACAGTTTGGTGTTTGGAGCAGGATCAGTCTGCAATTCACTAGCTACTAGCTAGCTAATACTAGGTCCACAAAGGTCCTTTTAAGGACTGGTATAGGTGCACAGTATATAGGGTTGTAATACATGTATAATATACTTTCTTTGAAATATAGAAAGCATATTATAGTGCACTGCATGCAATGCTGCTGACCGATTCTGCAGCTGTCGTTTCTCAGTGTAGGGAGGGACAGTTTGGTGTTTGGAGCAGGGACAGTCTGCAATTCACTAACTACTAGCTAGCTACTACTAGGTCCACAAAGGTCCTTTTAAGCACTGGTATAGGTGTACTATTTGGTGTGCAGTATATAGGGGTGTAATACACGTATAAAATACTTTCAAATATAGAAAGCATAGTATAGTGCATTTCCACTGTGCAGCATTGTGACTGCTGAGCGGTTCTGCAGCGATACTACAAAGAGTGGCAAACGCAATTAGAAAAAAGTATTATAACTGGTGTGATAGACCAGTGGTCCCCCAAAATGACAAATTGAAGTGGGGTGTTATATACCTTCTTCCACATACATACTGCACTTCTCTAGAGACTTTTGTCACATGGTCATTTAAAAAATGACAGGCAGAGGAAGAGGTGGGCCCTTCTACAGGGGTGGTAAGGGTAGGGCAGGAGCAACAGGCTTGAGCCAAAGTGGCAAATTGCAGAAGGTGCATTCGACTACGTCAAAGGATGCACCAGACTTGGTTGAGTGGCTCACTCAGCCAAAGCCCTTGTACACACGGTCAGAGAATCCGTCAGAATGTGTCCTATTGGACCGTGTTGTCGGATAATCCGACTGTGTGTGGTATGCATCGGACTGTTTCCGTCGGAATATCCGTCGGACCAAATTTTACAACATGTTGGAAATATTTTCTGAGCAACTGGTCCGATAGGACATACTCCGACCATGTGTAGAGAATTTCGATCGGACAAAGTGCCACGCATGCTCAGATCAAATTCCTACATCAAAGCTATTGGCTACTAGCCTGAACGTAGTCCCATCGTAATGAAATTACGTCATCACATTCTGAAAGATCAGATTTTTCAACACCTTTGTCAGACCATGTGTATGCAACAGTTTCGTACAAGATCCGACGGACAGAATCCGACGGACAAAATCCGACGGATTTGGTTGTCGAAATGTCCGACCGTGTGTACAAGGGCTTACTCTACTGCACCCTTACTCTTCACTCTCTGCTGTGTGCACCCCCAAAGACACTACCAACACCACCACCACCATATACCCTACGCTTGAGTCACAGGAATTATTTTCCGATCCATCACAAGACATTTCTGATGCGCAGCCAATCTTGGCATTGGATCAGGAAGAGGAGGTAGCAACAACCGCCACTCAGCAGTCTGATGACAGTACCCAGATCAGCCCAAGGAGGTTGGTCCCCGGTGTTGCTGCCTACTCTGAGATCTCTACTTATAGCGGTGGGGAAGGTGACGTCGATGGTGACTTGTCTAGTGATGTCACGTGGGTGCCCACAAGAGAGGAAGAGGAGGGGAGTTCAGAGGGAGATATGGATCACCAGATAGGGAGGAGAAGCAGGCGGAACTTACATTGCGCAGGAGGGACAAAGCAGACTGCTAATGTATCAGGAGCGAGGCATCAACCATGTACGGTCACATCTAGCGCTCCCAGGACGCGGGCACATGGCTCCGCAGTGTGGCCTTTTTTTAACGTGTCCGCTGCTTACAATAGTGTTGCCACCTGCAGCCTTTGCAGTCAACGCATAAGTAGCGGTAAGCCCAACACTCACCTAGGGACGACCGCCTTAAGAAGGCACATGATCTGCCATCACCGAGCCCAGTGGAAGCAACGGAACCCACAAAGCCACACTCCAGGCTCTCATCGTCCAACCTCTTCTACTTCTCCTCAGAATTGTCATCCACTCCACCTTCCATCACACCATCCTCACATTTTTCTGGAAAAAGGCAGGCTTTCGTGGGCCAAATGTTCAAGCGTAAAAAGATGACGCCGGATAACCCTCTTGCCCAACGGTTGACAGCTGGCTTGTCAGAACTGATAGCCCGCCAACTACTGCCATATAAACTGGTGGACTCTGAGGCCTTTCGAAAATTTGTGGCCATTGGAACACCACAATGGAAGGTCCCAGGAAGGAAGCATTTCTCACAGAAAGGCATCCCAGAGCTATATGGCCATGTTCAGCGGCAATTGAATGTATCTCTGGCACACAGTGTTGGTGCCAAGATACATCTGACCACAGACACGTGGTCTAGCAAACATAGACAGGGAAGGTATATAACTTTTACTGCCCACTGAGTGAACCTTCTGATGACCGTCAAGCATGTAACCCGTGGCACCTGTGTAGATTTGCTTTTACCGCCACGGATTGCATACAGGCCTGCCTCTTATTCTCCTCCTCCTACTACTCCATCCTCCTCCCTCTCCTCCTCGGCTGACTCCTCCTTTTCCGCTGCTAGCGTCTCTTCCGCTGCGCCACCCAAGATCCCCAGAACCTATTCGACATACCAGGTGAGACGTTGCCATGCTGTGCTACGTCTGTTGTGCCTGGAAGCCAAGAGCCACACTGGCCCTACACTCCTTTCAGCTTTGCGTTCACAGGCAGATCAGTGGCTAACACCACTCAATTTGACAGTTGGTAAAGTGGTGTGTGACAATGGTGCCAATCTGCTTAGCGCATTGAAACAGGGAAAAATTACACTCGTGCCATGCATGGCACACGTCTTAAACTTAGTCGTGCAGCGATTCGTTGTCAAATACCGTGGTGTCCAGGACAGGCAGGCAAGGAAAATATCGGCCCATTTCAGAAGATCTTACATGGCCACGGCTCACCTTGCTGACATTCAGCGGCGACACAATCTGCCGGTCAGACGTCTTATTTGTGATTGCCCGACGTGATGGAACTCAACCTTCTCTTGATAGGCTGCTCCAGCAGAAACGAGCAGTTAACGACTACCTGTACGAACTCTGCGGCAGAACAAGTTCTGGGGAGCTTGGTTTTTTTTCACCACGCCAGTGGCTGCTCATGCACGACACATGCAGACTTCTGCGGCCATTTGATGAGATCACCAAACTGGTCAGTCGCAGCCATGGCGCCATCAGTGACATTGTACCTTATGCCTTCTTTATGGAGCGTGCATTGCGTTGTGTCACTGATCAAGCCGTGGAGGAGCAGGAAGATGAGGAAGTCGCAATGCTGGATGAATTCCCAGGGGGGCTACTCTATCTGAGGCAAGTCAACAACAGGAGTCTGAAGAGGAGTCAGAGGAGGATGGTGCCGGGGAGGATGAGGAGGAGCAAGAAGAGCATGCTTTAAACCTTTTTGGGATCCCTGTTGTTGTGCGTGGATGGAGGGAGGAGAACAAGGTGAATGACATTATCCTGGATGATGAGCAGGAGCCAGGCCACCACACCGCTTCCAGTTTAGTGCAAAGGGGGGCCTTCATGCTCCAGTGTTTTAACACGGATCCCTGTATAAAGAGCATAAAGGTCAAGGACCAGTACTAGTGCAAACATACTTAGACCCCCCGGTACAAACACAAAATGACGGAAATGTTACCACCATCACAGAGGGCTGTCAGAATGGAGCACTTCCAGACCTTGCTTTGAGAAATGCTGCATTCTGCTTTTTCGTGCGCTGGCAGAGGAGGAATTCCCACTCCCAGAGAAAAAGTTGCAGGTACCAATCCAACAGCGCCTGCAAGAAGAGGGTGGTTTGAAGATGCCTTGGTCACTTCTGATATGAGATCATTCTTTCAGCCGACCCATCGTCAGGTGTCATCCGGATCCAGCATCAGGGAACGTCTAGACCGACAGGTGTCCGACTACATCGGGTTAACGGCCGATGTGGATGCTCTGAGAAGTCATGAACCCCTGGACTACTGGGTGGGCAGGCTTGACCTCTGGCCAGAGCTTGCCCAAATTGTAATGGAACTGTTGGCTTGCCCCTCGTCCAGTGTCCTGTCCGAAAGGACATTCAGCGCAGCAGGGGGGATCGTGACCGATATCCGCACTCGCCTAGCTCACAACAGTGATGGCTACCTCACATTTATAAAAATGAATGAGGCATGGATCTCGGAGGAATTCAACACATGTGACCAGTAGACCATGTATATGCATGACTCTATAAATGATTTATATAATCTAGAACACTGACCTTTTTTCTACCTTTGGCTCACTTCCTTGTACAAAAAAAAGCACACCGTACTATATGCCTGTACCCTCCTGTTTGAAGAGGTTGAGCGGTGTCATATTTTTGGGTCCCGCAGTGAGTTGCTGGTATCAGTGCTGGCGTCAGTGCTCTCTGTCTCGGTGCTGGTGTGGTGTCAGTGCTCTCTATCACGGGGCTGGTGTGGTGTCAGTGCTCTCTATCACGGTGCTGATGTCAGTGCTCTCTCTCTATCTCGGTGCTGGTGTCAGTGCTTTCTCTCTATCTCTGTGCTGGTGTGGTGTCAGTGCTCTCTATCTCGGTGCTGGTGTGGTCTCAGTGCTCTCTATCACGTTGCTGGTGTCAGTGCTCTATATCTCGGTGCTGGTGTGGTGTCAGTGCTCTCTATCATTGTGCTAGTATGTGTCAGTGCTCTCTATCACGGTGCTGGTGTCAGTGCTCTCTCTCTATCTCAGTGCTGGTGTCAGTGCTCTCTATCTCGGGGCTGGTGTGGTGTCAGTGCTCTCTATCTCAGTGCTGGTGTGGTCTCAGTGCTCTCTATAACGGTGCTGGTGTCAGTGCTCTCTCTCTATCTCGGTGCTGGTGTCTGTGCTCTCTATCATGGTGCTGGTGTGGTGTCAGTGCTCTCTATCTTGGTGCTGGTGTCAGTGCTCTCTATCTCAGTGCTGGTGTGGTGTCAGTGCTCTCTATCACAGTGCTGGTGTCAGTGCTCTCTCTCTATCTCAGTGCTGGTGTCAGTGCTCGCTCTCTATCTCGGTGCTGGTGTGGTGTCAGTGCTCTCTATCACAGTGCTGGTGTCAGTGCTCTCTCTCGGTGCTGATGTCAGTGCTCTCTATCACGGTGCTGGTGTGGTGTCAGTGCTCTCTATCTCAGTGCTGGTGTCAGTGCTCTCTATCATGGTGCTGGTGTCAATGCTCTCTATTACGGTGCTGGTGTCTGTGCTCAGTCTCTATCGTGGCACCTCTGGTCCACCGCAGTGGAGCCCTACATAGGTGGGGTAAGGGCCGGGCAGAGGGAGGGGCTCAAGCACAGGTTGGCACACTGGGACACTGGCACAGGACTGCGCTGCCCTGACTGTGGCACTGATCATCTCCTGCACCCCTTCATAGCCTGGCCTGACCTTGCCTCTCCTCCATGGCGTTCATGCGCTCCTGAATTGTCAAAATTTCACAGATAAAAAAAGAATGCTTGTCGTTGTCGATCCCAAATTCACTTAATACTTTTGTTATATCAGTGTCCATGTTGTGGGACTATGTGTGCACAGCTAGTAAGTATTTTGTGGCTGAAAATATGACCTGGAGGTTTTTAAGGTTCGCCTGCCATTAAGGTCAATGGGGTCTGCCGCAAACCTTGAGGTTTGCAGACTTTTGGCCACGTTAGCGGTTCGCGTTCACGAAACGCCCCGTCGGAAGTTCGTCCATCACTATTGAGCACACAATATATACAATGTTATACACATGCATACAATATAAACAATGTTATACATGAGCACACAATATATACAATGTTATACATGTGCACACAATATATACAATGTTATACATGTGCACACAATATATACAATGTTATACACGTGCATACAATATAAACAATGTTATACATGAGCACACAATATATACAATGTTATACATGTGCACACAATATATACAATGTTATACATGTGCACACAATACATACAATGTTATACACGTGCACACAATATATACAATGATATACATGAGCACACAATATATACAATGTTATACACGTGCATACAATATATATAATGTTATACATGTGCACACAATATATACAATGTTATACATGTGCATACAATATATACAATGTTATGCATGAGCACACAATATATACAATTTTATACACGTGCAAACAATATATGCAATGTTATACACAGTCGTGCTCAAAAGTTTGCATACCCTGGCAGAAATTGTGAAATTTTGGCATTAAAGAGGAGTTTCCCTTAAGAAAAAAAATTTAATAAAAGTCAGCATCTACAAATACTGCAGCTGCTGACTTTTAATAACCGGACACTTACCTGTCCCAGGGTCCAGCGATGCGGGGGAATGAAGCCCCGCTCATGCCCCCCTCCTCTCGGCGGTGCCAGCATTGCAACTGTGAGCATGCATGAGTGGCCGCGCAGTCATCTGGGACCTGTCACGTGTCCCGGATGACTGACAGGAGGGAGGGGGCGGAGCTGAGCCCTTCCTGCGCCGAGGGGAAGTGACGTCAGGTGACCGGGCACTGAAGGAGGCAGACTACGAGGGACCTCCTAGTAACAGGCATTTAGAGGTGAGTTCATTTTTTTTTTTTTTCAACATTTAAAAAAAAAATAAAAAATTTTATGAATTTTAAGCATTTTTTTTTTTGGTGTATGGAACATCACTTTAATATTGAAAATATGACTGATCATGTCAAAAAAATATCTTTTATTTAAGGATAGCGATCACCTGCAGCCATTTATTATCACATAGTTTTTTTGGATCCTTTTTAAATCATAATGATAACAGAAATCACCCAAATGGCTCTGATAAAAAGTTTACATACCCTGGAATGTTTTTTTTTTTTTTTTTTTTTTAACAGATTTTATTGAGTATAAAGGGTGATAACAGGAATCATAAAACATAAAACATAAAATAATCAACTGTTACCACTAGCATGGCACGTAAACATAAACATGCACAAAAATGCATAAGACAACGTGAAACAGTGTGGTTTTAACAGTAGAGTTATAAAAACAAAAAGGGCTATGTCTACGTGCACATTGTACGATCCTGCTGTTGGGGAGCGTATGAGCAGGCATGTGAGCGGGTTATTCGGCCTTGGCTCCCTATAGACCGGGCTTAGGGGGCAGGATCCGTCTAAAGGTGAAATGGGGAGGGAGGAGGGGGGAATTGCCTTAATAAGGATGTGGAACATGACCAAGTGTCAGTGATCGGGAGGGGGCCGGGGAGGGGAGGACAGAGGGGAAACGGGAACTGGGTAGGGGGGAATTGAGGATCCGTCCACCGCTGTTCTCCATAAAAAGGATGCGACTCCTTAGCGTATGCGGGTCGTAGTGGTGAATACCCTAAAAAGGGGTTAAGACGTGAAACAGTGAGCAGTCCCAAAGGCGTATGATGATAATTGTCATACCGTCATAAGGGCAGGAAAGGTGCGGCTCTACATCTCTGTCAGAGGTCGATTAGGGGGTTCAAAAGTTACTCGGTGTATTTTGCAGTCTTTACAATGTGTTTGTAGTTGTGAAGTATTTCCAGCAAGCCCATTTGACATTATATTTGTCGGGGGTGTCTCTAGATATGTGTATTAATTCTTCCATTTCTGATATTCTGTGCATCCTGTGGAGCCAGTCTTTAAGAGAAGGGATTGTCTGGGATTTCCAGTATAATGGTATACATTGTTTGGCTGCATTGATCATGTGGACTATGATGGTTTTACGATAGGAAGTTTGTGACACAGTGGTGTGGTGCAGGAGAAATTGAGCTGGGGTAAAAGGTAGTTCATATGTTGTGATGTCTTTGATCAGTTTGTGTATAGATTGCCAGAAAGGTTGGAGTAAAGGGCAAGACCACCAGATGTGGAGCATCGTGCCTCTATTCTGAAGGCATCGCCAACAATTATCTGGCGTGGATGGGTTCCAACTGTGCAATCTATCCGGTGTTCGGTACCAATGTGACAGTATCTTGTATCCATTCTCCTGGGTGGATACATTTATGGAGCCTTTATCTATATTGAAAAAGATGTTCTGCCAGTCATCCTCTGTGAGTGTGAGGTCCAGGTCTCTTTCCCATGTCGTGCAAAATTTGGAAGTATTGGGGTTGTAGTCTTGGAACAGGAGTGTGTGTGTTTGGGAGACGAGATGGGATAAGGGCGTAGTCTCGGAGCATAGGGTCTCAAAGGGCGTCAAATGTCGGGAGCAGTCAGTTATTTTCTTTGACGAGTGTAAGTAGTGGGAAATCTGTTGGAACGTCCAGGGAGGGATTGGCTGTTTCTGCATGGCGTTAGCTATTTGGGTAGATGTTTGTGGGCGCCCCCTTTCGTAGAAATGTTTTAACAGGACTTGAGGGTGTGACCAATGGTTTTGAAGAAAGGTATGGTGCATCCCCGGAGGAAAGTCGGGATTCATTCGCAGTGGTGTTAGTGGACCTGGGACAGACGATAGGGAAGATTGCGTGCAAAGTTTACGAAAACATCGTAGTGTTGGAAGTAGGAGTGGGTGTGCTTTGATTTCTGTTTGAGAGGGGGAGGATAGAATCCAAGGCAGGGATCCAAGTGGTAATGTCGTGAACGAGGATTCTAGAAGTACCCAGTCTTTGTTATTCGCATGGACATTCCAATCTATGATTCTGGTCAGGTGTACAGCTGAGTAGTAATTGGAGAGGTCCGGGAGCCCTATCCCACCTAGGTGTTTGGGCCGGGACAGGAGAGTGAAGTTGATCCTGGGTCTGCGGGAGCCCCATAAGAATTTGGAACATATGCTTCTATAAGAGCGGAAAAGGGCTGGGGGGAGATGTATCGGTATCGTTTGGAGGAGGTAAAGGATTCTCGGCAATATGTTCATTTTCAGAATAGCGGCTCTACCAAACCAGGAGAAAGTAGGTTTGTCCCAACGTTTGAGATCGGAGGCAATCGTCTGTAGCAGGGACAGGTAATTCTTTGGATACAGATCCTGTAGGTTAGTAGTCAGTTTGATACCCAGGTATGTGATATGATCGTCTCGCCATTGGAAGGGGAAGTTGTTTTTACAGAGGGTGACATCGGCCGGGGGTAGGGAAATGTTGAGGGCATAGGACTTGGTGAAGTTTATTTTTAGATTGGAAAGCAGGTTAAATTTGCGGAATTCACTCAAGAGGACCGGGATTGTCGTGTGCGGTTGCGTTAGGAACAGTAGAATGTCGTCCGCGAAGGCGGCAAGTTTGTATTCTTTAGTGGCAGTTCGGATCCCTTTTATGTCAGGGTTCTGACGAAGACTATTTAAAAAGGGTTCTAGGGTAAGTACAAAAAGAATAGGAGATAAGGGGCAGCCCTGCCTCGTCCCGTTGCGTATGGGGAAGGCATTCGACAGGGTGTTGTTGACTCTGACCTGGGCAGTCGGATTTTGGTATAGAGCTTGGATGAAAGTTGTTAGTCTCGGACCGAGTCCAATGGTTTGTAGAACAGTGTGCATGTAGTCCCAAGCTACCCTGTCGAATGCCTTCTCCGCATCCAGGGATAGGAAAAAACCTTTTTGTTTGGTTTTTGATGTGAGGTGGTGTATATTAACAGCTTTGATGGTGTTGTCTCTGGCTTCGCGGCCAGGGACAAACCCAACTTGATCCTTTGTAATTAATGCCGGTAGAAGGGGGAGAAGTCTGTTGGCTAGTATTTTTGCAAAGAGTTTAATGTCCACATTTAAGAGGGATATGGGTCGATAATTAGCAGCTTGCGTGTGATCTTTATCTTCTTTAGGAATGACAACGATGTGGGCTGTGAGCATTTCAGTGTCAGGGGTACTGGAGGCATTCAGGGAATTGAAAGCTTTCCTAAAGGGTTCTGGAGGATATCGGAGAAGGATTTGTAATATGCTGATGTAAGTCCATCCGGACCTGGGCTTTTGCAGGGTTTTGTTTGTTTGAGTGCCGTATCCCACTCCTGTTGTGAGATAGGGCCGTCTATGTCTTGTAGAAGTTCTGATGTCTGAATTTTAGGACAGTATTTGTGGAGGAAAGCTTCCATGTCCCGGAGCCTGGTCTGGTTAGGGCAATGAGGATCATGTGTTTCATTTATATTGTATAATTTGGTATAAAATCTCTCAAATTCCCCAGCAATCTCTGTATTTTTCGTATAGATGGCACCTAGGGGGATCTTAGGGAATGCACTGTGTGTTTCGTTCGTTTGGAGTGAAGGGCTCTTGCCATGAGGCGACTGCTTTTATTTCCGAATTCATAAAATTGCTTTTGGGAGAGCATGTAATTTTTCCTGGTGGTTTTGCCTAGTTCTGTTTGTATTGACAATCTAACGTCCTGCAGCTCTTGGAGTGTTTGAGCGGCTAGAGTATGTTTATGAGCTGATTCCAAAGTTCTAAGTCTTTGGAATAATTGACGGAGGTGAAATTTTTTTTCCTTATTCCTCTGTGCGGATAGCGAAATCATTTTCCCTCTAATTACACATTTGTGGGCCGCCCACTGGGTCATAGGGGACGTCTCCGGGGTGTCATTTTCTCTAAAGTAGTCGGTTAAACAGGTCCTGATTTCTGATGTGTGTTTCGTGTCAGTGAGGAGAGTGGGGTCCAAGCGCCATATTCGAGTATGGGCTTGCTTTTCGGGGAGTGTCAGCGTTACCGTGATAGGGTGGTGGTCGGATAAAGTCATTGGTTCTATAGTCGCTGTGGTCAGGTAGGTGAGATCAGGTTGGGTTAGGAAAAGGTAGTCAAGACGGGAGTATCTGTTGTGGGGGTTGGAGAAAAAAGTAAAGTCCTTTTCGTTAGGGT
Source organism: Lithobates pipiens (assembly GCF_037356315.1). Lineage (NCBI taxonomy): Eukaryota > Metazoa > Chordata > Amphibia > Anura > Ranidae > Lithobates > Lithobates pipiens. Next base: position 16,584,292 of record NW_027507764.1, on the reverse strand, counting down.
GTAGGATGCGCCAAGTGTCGTGTAGAAAGAGCTGTTGGAGGGACAGATTTATTTGACGTAGGGCTCTGTAAGGAAGATGGGAGGTACCTGCCGAGGTGTCTGTGAGAGGGTTTAAGGGGACATTGAAGTCTCCGCCTAGCAGTAACATGCCTGATTGAAATGCAAGTAGTTGATTGGAAACCTCTCGAAAAAAGGGTACTTGTGCTTTGTTGGGGCTATACACATTAGCCAAAGTTATAGGCTTGCCGCACCATGAACCTTTGACAAAGATGTATCTGCCGTATTCGTCAGTCAGTGTGTCTGTAATTTGGATGGGAACATTTTTGGATAGAAGAATCGACACGCCTTTAGTCTTGGAGGCCGGCGTGGTCGCGTGGTAGCTATGCGGGAAATAATCGTTAGACAGTCGCGGTGTGTTTCGGGAGCTAAAGTGTGTCTCTTGTGGGGGGCGTGACCGGATGTGCAAGATGGAGTGAGTGAGAGATGTGAGACGCCGTGTGTGACTCTCTCCCAGACCCCCTTGATGAGAGCCTGGAGCGCTTAGTGCCTCGGTCGGACGTAGCGTGCGGTGGGCTGGAGCTGTACATTGAAGCTGGACGGGAGGAGGAGTGACAGCGCATTACTGTACGATCGTGCCGAGCCCTCGGAGATCCACGCTTACTTCCGGGTCTTGAACCCCAGCGAGCACGGCCAAAGAAGCACGAGTACCCCCGACCAAGCCGAACGCTTTTGAACCCTGCCGAAGAGACGCCGCACACTGTGGACACCAAGAGGCCCTCCCACTCTCCAGTAAGCCGAGATAGGAGGAAGGAGGTAAGCGGCAGGATTGCGGGGGGGGGGAAGAAGGCGGAGGTGTGAGGGGCATAGCAGGTGGAGGTCTGGCAGAGCAAGTTGTGGACATAGCGATGCCTGAGAACTGGTAACAAGTAAACAAGAGGGCGCCGGCCGGGGGTGAGAAGGACCTATAGCTTTTGTCCCCTGGAATTCATTGGTTCGTTTTTGTGCTCTAAGACGAACGAATGATAACCCGGGCAGTATAAGCAAAGAAGTACCTGCTGTAAAAACGAACGTCTGTAAGCAACGAACCAGGAAGTCTGTGATATGTGAATGGAGTGCTTGTGCACTGACTAACTATAAGATAAGATCAGTATCGCATTTATTGATTAACTGAGGGATGGTGGCTGCTCTAAAAATCAATTGGTTGAACGGTATCTGAACTAAGTGTGTGCAAATAAATGTCTGCTGTGAAGCATTAAAACAGGAAGTTTTGGTGATACATGAAGTGAATACTGGAGAACTGGTTATAAGATACGGTTAATATTGCACTAAGTAATCAACTGAGCGAGGGGCGGCTGGGTTAAAAAGTTAAAAATATATTAAAATACGATATATCCAGGACTGTTCTGTGGAAGGGGGTGAGAAAAGGAAATTAAGATGCAGCACTTGCGCTCTGCAAAGGAAAAAGGGGAAAAAAGTTCGCAACAGTCTACCACAGCAGCTAAATTAGAACAATATGCTCATAACCCTGCACAGTCATCACAGACCCCTCCAAAAAAAGGGCAGACAAAGGGGCAGCATGGAGAAATATCTGAAAGGAAAAGCATGGGTCAATCGAACATTAACATTAATACACAGGCCGGAGCAGTGTCCAAATGCCCAGTTAATAAAAAAGCGGGTGCAGGGGAACAGAATATGGAGATCACAACGGGTGACTCTCCTCCGGTTGAAAAAGAGCCAACAATTAAGGATGTGTTATTGGCCGTAAACGCATGTAACATCTCACTGAAAGAACTCTGTAATCAAATGAAGGGAGTGAAGGAAGATCTAATGCTGGTAAGGCAAGACCTACAGAAAGTGGTGGAAAGGACGACAGAACTTGAGTTAAGGACTAGCAGATTGGAAGACGATACAACATTCCTAATTAAAGAAATAGAAAGCCTGAAGGAGCAGTTCGGCGGATATAGAACAAGAATGGACGAAATGGAAAATAGGCTCAGGAGGGACAATGTGCGAGTAGTGGGGCTTCCGGAAAAAAGTGAGGGTGTAAACCCTGCTGAATTTATGGAGCATCTTCTGGTTGAACTGTTTGGGAGGGATGTTTTTTCAACAGCGTTCTCAATAGAGAGGGCGCATAGGGTACCCTTTAGAGCACCATTGGAGGGGGGCCGTCCTAGGCCATTATTAATGAAGTTATTGAACTATAAAGATAAAGTGGTATTATTACGGAAGGCAAGGGAAATGGGGAATGTATTGTATAAGGGTGTTAGAATCTCATTATATTCTGATTTTTCCCCAGAACTTCAGAGAAAAAGGGTAGAGTTCCTCCAGGTGAAACGCAGGTTACAGAAGCTCAGGGTGCCGTATGCTCTGCTTTATCCTGCAAAGTTACGGATTAATGCACTAGGGCATACTCAGGTTTTTAGTTCCCCGATAGAAGTGGAAAAATGGATAGAAGAAAATAAAGAAAAGTTGTAGTTGCTGGGGTTTCTAGTACTGAGTGGGATGGGAAGATAGAAGGAGAGGGGGGGATGAGGTATGTGTGTTTTTTTTTTTTTTTTTTTTTTTTTTTTGGTGTGTGCTGTCTGTGTCTGTATGGGAGGGGGGTGGGAGGGAGGTAATACACGGCGAGCGCACTAGGTGAGGGTGGTAAATAGGTTGTGAAGAGAGTGGTATAAGGTCACTAATAGCCCCTAGGGTAACACCTAGGAAGGTGGGGGAGGGGCGGGAGGGAGGTAGAAAGGGGGGAGAGGGGGTGGGTGTAGTAGGGAAAATAGGGGGGAGGTCGAAGGGGGAAAAAAAATATAAGTATGCACTAATAAATGTAGTACAGGAAATAATTCAAAGCAAAAAAGGACACAAACTGTGGGGTGGTAAAACTAGGGGTGGTAAAAAACAAGGAAAATTTATTGATCACAAGGGGGAAAATGGTAATAAACGATCATACAGTATAATGTATATTCAAAGACACATAACATACGAGTTAATGGTGACGCCTAATAAATTTGTTATCATACAAGGGAGTAATATATGGGGAGTGTGGTATAAGGTAATAAAAGAAGTTAGAGGGGAGTTGGTGGGTATTGGGAGACAAATGGTTCTCAATAGTGTCATCAGTAGATTTCGCTCTCTTTCTTTACTACCTTAGGTTTTTCCTTTTTTTTCTTTTTCTCCTCTATATTTGTTTATGGCTATGCAGGATGGTAAAATTAAGATAGGCTCCTGGAATGTGAGGGGTCTGGGGACGCGGCTGAAACAAAAAGCTGTGCTATCCTTGTTGGAGGGATGTGGAGTAGAGTTGCTCTGCATACAGGAGACCCATTTAAATAGAGATACAATATACCGGCTGCAGAGCAGAAAATATCAATTTCAATATCACTCTGTTTATTCGACATATAGCAGAGGGGTGAGTGTCTTGGTAAAAACGGGGGTGAATTTTGTATGCAAACGGGTTAGCCTGGATGAAAAAGGCAGATACATTTTCTTACAGTGCCTAATTGAAAATAGAGAATGTATGCTGGCAAATATCTACATCCCTCCACCATTTAAAATGGAAGTGCTTTTTAAATTACAGGAATTTTTAGTGGGGATAGATGGTGTCCCTATAATAATAGTAGGGGATTTCAACACGGTATTGGATATTAAAATTGATAGATTCCCAGAAAAAACACTGGCGGAACCAGCTTGGCAGGGGAGGTTGGGACAGTACTTGGAAGAAGTAGGACTACGGGATTTATGGAGAACTGGGAACCCGGGAGTTCGGCAGTATAGTTGCTACTCGTCCACACATACTACGTTATCCAGGATTGATATGATACTGGGGAATGACCTGGCCTTACAAATGGTGGAAAAGGTTGAATATCAGCCCAGGGGGATTTCAGATCATTCCCCAGTGACAGCAGTATTAAAAATGAGAGAACGTAAGATACAGAGGTTGTGGAAAGTGAACCCGCTCTGGCTAGAACTGATAAAAAAAGAGACAGAAGAATGCCCTGAGAGAATCCAGTGGGAATTAAAAGAATTTCTAAAAAATAACCGGGGTACAGTAACATCGGGGATCCTGTGGGACACTCTGAAAGCTTTCTTAAGGGGCCTTATGATCCAATCAATAGCAAAAATAAACAGGAAATCTAGGGAACAGGAGGTACAAATAGGGAGAGAAGTGTCAGAGGCTGAAAGAGATTTTATTAGTGACCCCACGCAGGGCAAAGAAAAAATCTGGTTAGATAAACAAGAAGAACTTAGGTTATTAGCCCTAAAGAAAGCAGAGATTCAGCATATGTTCCAACGCCAAGCCTCCTTCGCGGAAGGGGAAAGCGTGGGAAAAATGTTGGCACAACTGGTGAAGAATAACTCGGGTCCTTCCTCAATCTCGGCGATTAGGATATCTGAGGGAAAGGTTATAACAGAAACGGGGAGTATTTCCCAAGCATTTGAAGGATATTATAAAAATCTATATACTGCACAAAAAGTGGGGATGGATGAGCAAATGGAAGCATTTTTAGGTCAATTAGAGGTACCATGTCTGAAACAAGAAGAAAGAGAGGAACTGGAAGCCCCAATAACTTTGAAAGAACTTCAGGATGCAGTTGCGAGTATGCCAAATCAGAAATCGCCTGGGCCGGATGGACTACCGATTGAAGTCTATAAAAACTTTGGCGAGATACTGATTCCTGAACTTCTGGAGATGTTAAGAGGAGCATATGGGGAGGGTAAACTGCCCCCATCAATGATGGAGGCGGTTATAACCCTGTTGTACAAAGAAGGGAAGGACGCCTTAGATGTTGCAGCGTATAGGCCAATCTCTCTCCTGTGTACTGATACAAAGATATTGGCCAAGGTATTAGCGACTAGGCTTAATCGAGTCATAGCAAGATTGGTCCATATGGACCAAACAGGGTTTATAGCCAACAGGTCAACGAGTATAAATATTAGAAGAGCCTTTTTGAACTTGCAGGTCCCAATGGTTAACGACACTCCGGGTGCAGTGGTGGCATTGGATGTAAGGAAAGCATTTGATAGCGTAGAATGGGGATATATATGGAAAGTTTTGGAGAAATTTGGCCTGGGTCCTTCCTTTATAAGATGGATTAGGATGCTATATGACAAACCTAGTGCGAGACTAAAAATTAATAACGAGTTATCCGGGAAAATAGAGTTGGGGAGAGGGACGAGGCAGGGGTGCCCATTATCACCCCTGCTCTTTGCATTGGCCATAGAGCCCCTGGCATGTGCAATTAGAGCAAACCGGGATATTGTCGGCTTTGTAAGAAAAACTGGAGAGGAAAAAATCTCACTTTATGCAGACGATATCCTATTGTTCTTAGGGGATATGAGATACTCACTGCCAAGGGCAATGGAACTGGTGCAAAGGTTTGGAGGCTTCACTGGGCTGGAGATAAATTGGGAAAAATCGGAATGTCTCCCTCTGGACCCAATTGGTCAGCAAACGGCCCTGGGAACCCCCCAAATGCCAATGGTGGATAAGTTGAAATATCTGGGAGTAACCTTGTCAAGGGATCCTAAGCAATATATAAGTTATAACTTAGTCCCATTACTGGCTAAGTTTAAACAAAAAATTGCTATATGGAAACGATTGCCTCTCTCGGTCGCTGGCAGATGCAATCTGATAAAAATGATATGGATGCCCCAACTTTTATACATATTACACAATGCCCCAATATGGATTAACAAAAGTTGGTTTGATAAAATCGAGATGCTGTTTAGGGAGCTAATATGGAGGGGAGGACAGGCTAGATTGAAATTGCGGATGCTTCAGCTACCGGGAGAGGAAGGAGGATTCGCGGTCCCTTATCCGGAGTGCTATTTTTGGGCGTCCCAATTACAACAGCTAGGGGGGATCGATGAGAAGAACGGAGGAACCCCAAATGGGAGATTAGTATTAACAGGCTCCCCACATAGTACCCTGATCGAGACCCTGGAAGCGGACTCATTCCAGTGTAGATGTCCTACAGTAAAAATGATGTTAAAGCTATGGGGTACAGTTAAAAAAAAAATGGGATATAGTGAAATAACAAAGTATACGCCTCTATGGAACAATAAGAAGCTACAGGAAATATGGCGGGTTGGAAAAATTGCAGATTGGGAAAAATGTGGCATTGTAAGGCTAAGCCATCTATATGGCGGCAAGGGTATTAAATCTTTCGACCAGCTGCAAAGAGAATTTAAGATATCACAAAATTCATTCTATGCCTATATACAAGTGAGGCATGCTTTAAGGACCCAGTTTGGAAACCTGTTATTAACATGGGAGGAAATGCCCTTGCTATACCCAGTAGCACAAGCAGGACCCACTAAAGGATTAATATCTAAATTCTATGCCCAGCTGGGTGAACAGATTAATAGTGAGAGGAAAGGGAGGGTTGAGAAAGGGAAATGGGAGCAGGACCTAGGTAATATAACACGAGCACAGTGGAAAAATATCCTAGCGGCATGCCCAAAGGTCTCGGTCTCTCCTCCTCAGAGGATTTCCCATTTAATGGTAATTAATAGAGCATACTATACTCCCCAGAAATTATTTAAATTTGGTAAGAGAACAGATGACTTTTGCCCCAGGTGTGGGGGGTCAGGGAATTTAATGCACATGCTTTGGAAATGTCCCAAATTATTTAGATACTGGGAAGGAGTGGTAAAGATAATAAGTAGGGTTTTTGGGACGGTAATAGAGTTAAATCCCATAGTGTGCATTTTAGGCTACAGAGAGGAGGAAGTAGAAAGGAAGGGAATAACAACGGCAATCCTAAGATGTTTATTTCAAGCTAGAAGGATGATAGCTAGGAGATGGCAATCAAAGCTACCCCCTACAGTAGAGGATTGGACAAGGGCGGTAAATGACTATCTATGTAAGGAGAGGGCAGTATATGCAAAACGAAATAACCTAAAGGAGTTTAATAGGAACTGGCGAGAGTGGATAGAAGTGATGCATACCCCAGTTTAAACCATGATAGGAAAGGGAAGAGGGGAGGGGGGATGGGTAATGGGAAGGAGTAGGGTAGGGTACATAAAAGGTTCGGGAATTATTATAACACATTTATGCTATACTGTAGGATAAAAGCACCAATATATATATAAGAGGGGAGGGGAGGGGGGCGGGGTTGATAGAAGGGATGGGAGGGAGGGGTGGGGTTATAACAATAGGAAAAACGTAGGAATTGCAAAAATAGTGATGGTAGGAGAAGGGGGGATATGGTACTGTTTAGATAATGTGCTTTTGTTTTTTTTGGCTAATTATATGTGATGTATGGATGTATCTTCATGTCCCCCTTCCCTTCCTAGAACTCTAAAACTCAGATCTCGGAAGGGAAGAAAGAGGTATTTGAACCCTGGTAATGTTATTTTAAAATGTGGTCTGTATAAATGTGAAAATTTAATAAAGATTAATAATAAAAAAAAAAAAAAGTGTGTCTCTTGTAAGAATATAACATCAGCTTTCATGCTTTTCATGTGGGATAGAGTTTGTTTTCGTTTTTCCGGGGTATTCAGTCCTTTAATGTTTAGAGAGACAATTTTTAGAGTCGGATGGATGGAGGTAGTACAAGATGAGGCCATTGTAAGTGGTCAGGTTCACTATCTAATAGGGAACTGTGTGGACGGAGAACAGCGGAGGACAGATGGGAGGCCGGGGGGTGGGAAAAGGTCAGGTGGAAGGTAGGGATGGAAGAGGAAGGAGGGAACGGGAGGATAGAACTAATGGGGCTGAAGGAGTTCCGGTCGTGTAAGGGGGGAGATACACGGTCCGGGCGGTGGTATAACTACTGGGGTCGGAGTGACTTAGCGGTTCACACCCGACTGATCTTAGTCCAGTGAGGGATCAGGGAAATCTCTTTCCTCTCGGAAAGTAGAGAGCAAAAAGAACCCTGTGAGTGAGGGTGGTAGGTGTCGAGGTCGAAATTAGGTAGGATTTTAGAACCCTTGAGGTCAGGTTGCCAATGAATGTATCTGGCCGTTCACCATAGAGTACGTAACGGGGAGGCAGGGTCAGAGTTCCATCATTAGATAGGTGAGAGAAGAGGGGGGGGAATGTGGACTTAATGTGGTGGGATCGAGAAGAGAGAGGGAAAGAGATAGAGGAGGTGAAGGCCCATATCTGAAAGTGTTTATGAGTGAATCCGGAGCTCTAGGATTGGTGGCAGAACAGATAGCTCTTCTGACCTTGTCAGTGGAGTGGAGGGGGGTCATAGAGCATTAAGGTGTTATGGCATACAAACTACTTTACGTAGAAATGAGGGGGTAACGGTGCAATCCTCTGAACGTAGGAGTCTTGGGTGAGCCCCATTCGAACGAACTCAAGAGTAGCGACGAACAGAGGGATGCGATTAAAGTGGAACATCACATTACGAGCGTTTGCAGATACTTCTGTACCGGGTAGTCAGAAACGTGACATAGCTAACTAATGTATTCAGGTCGGTATACCGTATCAGAGGTGTATCAGTACTACAGCGCTAGGTCAACGATTGTTTACTTCAAACGTCAGCTAAACAAAACGTGACTCACTCAAGAGTGCACAACGCTGAAAATATGACATGAAACATAAAACATAAAACAAAAAACATATTACTTAAAGCATGGAAAAAATGAGGGCAACCGGTCTCTTCGTGGAGGTAGGGTAACTATGGATTAGAGTTCCACTCCCAGCAGGAGAGATCTCGAGCTATCCAATGGGGTCGGTGATCTCAACTTCGGACGTTAGAGTGTAAAAAAGGGGTCGTGTAGTGAGAGCCCGAACGGATGCGGGAACATACTTGGGCTCAATAAGAAATCATTGGACGTGAGTGAGGAGACCGGTAGCCCAACATATAACAACTACTTGGTAACCAGTTCGTATTGAAGGATACCGAGACTTGCGTGTAGGTTGCAGTATCGTAGAGTGGGACGGGAACCATGTCAATGAGACGGCAGGCATCGTTCCGAAATGACCTACGATCGGCAGGTGCATGGTATCCCGAGATCTAAGGCTTCGGATCAACATTCGGGATCAACGTTCGGCTCAATGCAGTTCAACGGGAGGTATGAGCCTCGGGTCAAACAAAGACAGTTTTGCGGGGGGTTAGGAACATACCATATCGGCCCGGAAAAAGAGAGTGAGTGATTCTTGATAAGAAGGGCGAATTTACTCGTCAGTTGTGATGGGGAGTTTGGGGTCTTGCAGTGCAAGGTCCAGAGTCTCGAAGTGTAGAAAGAGACATGTCGGTGGTAAGTTCGTGCGCATTACACGCCAGTACGGTACGATCGGTGATGAATTCAGGGGAGAATAGGGTTAGTTGGAGACATCAGAGCAAACGATGAGCAATACAACGTAAGTTAGAAAGTGTACAGTTCAAGCTGGTACCTTATTTGGAGGTGGGTGACGACGGATTAAGATCTCCTTAGTCTCCTGTAGTCCGGAGACGCCGTGGGGCTGTGATTCCGCAGGTTACCCGATGGGCGCGGGGACGAAGGCGGCGGATGTGACCTGCGACGGCGGCCAATGTGGAAGTTTCCTGCTTCAGCTATACCCTCCATAGATTCAGTTCTGTGCAACGTGGGTAAGCGAAAGTCACTGTACCAATCAGGGACATCCACTGGAGGTAGGTTGAGGGCAGAACAAAAATGATCCAGGTCCTCCGGTACTCGTAAGTTGACTGTGTGGCCATTAGCTGTAGCTGATAGGCAGAATGGATATTTCCAGCGGTATGTGATGGCCCTCGTACGGAGGACATCCAGAAGAGGCTTTAACTCTCTTCGTCTTTGGAGGGTGATAGATGACAGGTCTTGGAAGATTCTTATTTCTGTCCCGTGGTGTAGTATTCTCCCCCTGTTTCTCGCCTTTCTCATAACTTCTTCTTTTACGATGAAATCTGTGAGGCAACAGATGACATCTCTCGGCGGATCCGTCTCTCTCCCTCTAGGGCGAAGAGCCCTGTGGATACGTTCGAAGGTGATCATCGTATCCGGAGCTCTCTCTAGCAGGTCGTTAAAGATCGTCGTTACCGCTTGGGTCAGTTGCTGCGGTTCAATGGATTCAGGCAATCCTCTCACCCTTACATTGCGGCGGCGACCGCGATTGTCGAGATCCTCTAAGTGGCGGTTCACCTCCCTGAGGTGGATCGAATGTGATTCCGCGATTTTCTGAACTTGGCACAGCGCTGTGTCATGGCGGGCCTGTACTTCTTCCACTTCCTCCATTCGCAGCGTTATGGCGCGAAAGTCCTCTCGGAGCTCAGAGATGGCCGCGGATAATGTGTTTTTTATGTCCGCTGCAACTGCCCGCAAGTCCGCAATATTTAGGGCAGGAGGTGTCGGAGGATCCATGGCAGAAGCCTGGGGGCTGCGGCTTCGTGATCTGTGCGCGGGTCTGCTGGCTGGAGGGGCCTCGTGGATTGCGGCCTGTGAGTCCGGCGCCGCGCCTCTGGATCGGGCCCGAAATATTTCGGGTATGTTTTGGCTCAGCGGTGCGTCTTGGCTCCGGGGTTGGACGGGAGCTTACCGGGGGGGTATTTTGTTGTGTGCTCCCCATGGTGTTAGTTAGATAGGGCGTCTTAACGGCTGTTGCTGGACCTCTGGGAACGGGAGGTGAAGATCAAGCGTCCATCTTCCTCAGGCACCAAGCCACGCCCCCCCTGGAATGTTTAGCCCTGGTACAGACACAGAAGATGGCACACACAGGTTAAAATGGCAATTAAAAGGTTAATTACCCACATTTGTGGCTTTTTAAATGTAGTCTAAGTGTCTGTGCATAAATAGTCAATGGGTTTGTTAGCTCTAACATGGGTGCACTAAACAGGATAGACACTGAGCCATGACGAGGTAGTAAAGAAAACAATCAAAAGACCTGCGTAACAAGATAATGACACTTTACAAAGATGGAAAAGGATATAAAAAAGATACACAAAGCTTTGAATATGCCAGTCAGTACTGTTTAATCACTTGTTAAGAAGTGGAAAATTCAGGGCTCTTTTGATACTAAGCCACGGTCAGGTAGGCCAAGAAAGATTGCAGCCACAACCGGCGGAAGAATTTCCCAGGATACAAAGAAAAACCCCCACAGGTAACCTCAGGAGAAATACAGGCTGCGCTCCAAAAAGACAGTGCTGTTGTTTTTAACCACTTTAGCCCCTGAAGGATTTACCCCTTTCCTGACCAGAGCACTCTTTTGCAATACGGCACTGCATCACTTTAAGGTTGAACATTAGTGATGGACGAACTTCCGACGGGACGTTTCGCGAACGCGAAATGCGAACGGACCCAAACGTTCGCGAAACCGACCGTTCGCCGCGGGCCCCATTGACTTCAATGGGAGGCGAACTTTGCAAACCTTCATGTCGAATTTGCGGCCACGTGGTAATTATTAGGGGGTAAAACGTAGTCCCACCATCTGGACAATGACATAATACATGTATGAGGTGAATTTGGGATCGATAACTACAAGCATTTTTATTTTATTTGGGAAATTGTTCTAACAATTCAGGACTATGGAGCTAATGAAGGCAATGGAGGAGAGGGAAGGTCAGGGACCAGGGTAGGCAAAGAAGAGGGTGCAGGAGATGATCACCAGCAGCGTGACATACCGGAATGACACATGCACCGTGATAGAGGCATCTGACAGCAGCACCGTAATACAGAGCACTGACAGCAGCACCGTGACATACAGCGCTGACAGCAGCACCGTGACATACAGCGCTGACAGCAGCACCGTGACATACAGCGCTGACAGCAGCACCGTGACATACAGCGCTGACAGCAGCACCGTGACATACAGCGCTGACAGCAGCACCGTGACATACAGCGCTGACAGCAGCACCGTGACATACAGCGCTGACAGCAGCACCGTGACATACAGCGCTGACAGCAGCACCGTGACATACAGCGCTGACAGCAGCACCGTGACATACAGCGCTGACAGCAGCACCGTGACATACAGCGCTGACAGCAGCACCGTGACATACAGCGCTGACAGCAGCACCGTGACATACAGCACTGACAGCAGCACCGTAAGCAGCCCCAGGAGGAAGTCAGCACAGCACAGGGATGGTGTGATCCCCTCATAATAAGAACCCCCAGGAGGAAGTCAGCACAGCACAGGGATAGTGTGATCCCTTCATAATAAGAACCCCCAGGAGGAAGTCAGCACAGCACAGGGATATCATAAGCAGCCCCAGTAGAAATATGACACCGCTCAACCTCTTCAAAGAGGAGGGTAGGGGCATATAGTACGGTGTGCTTTTTTGGGTCAAGGAAGTGAGCCAAATGAATTAAGAAGGTCTGTGTGCTTGATTAAAAAAATAGTTTATAGACATATACATGGTCTACTGGTCACATGTGTTGAATTCCTCCGAGATCCATGCCTCATTCATTTTTAGAAATGTGAGGTAGTTAACACTGTGGTGAGCTAGGCGAGTACGCTTATCGGTCACAATCCCCCCTGCTGCGCTGAACGTCCTTTCGGACAGGACACTGGATGAGGGGCAAGCCAACAGTTCGATTGCAAATTGGGCAAGCTCTGGCCAGAGGTCAAGCCTGCCCACCCAGTAGTCTAGGGGTTCATCACTCCTCAGAGCGTCCACATCGGCCGTTAACCCAATGTAGTCGGACACCTGACGGTCTAGGCGTTCCCTGATGCTGGATCCGGATGACACCTGTCGATGGGTCGGCTGAAAGAATGACCTCATATCCGAAGTCACCAACACATCTTCAAACCGGCCTCTTCTTGCAGGCGCTGTTGGATTGGTACCCGCAAATCCTTCTCTGGGAGTGGGAATTGCTCCTCTGCCAGCGCACGCAAAAGCAGAATGCAGCATTTCTCGAAGCAAGGCCTGGAAGTGCTGCATTCTGACAGCCCTCTGCGACGGCGGTAACATTTCCGCCATTTTGTGTTTGTACCGGGGGTCTAAGTACGTTGCCACCCAGTACTGGTCCTTGACCCTCATGCTTTTTATACGGGGGTCCCTATTAAAACACTGGAGCATGAAGGCCCCCATTTGCACTAAAGTGGAAGCGGTGTGGTGGCCTGGCTCCTGCTCATCATCCAGGATAATGTCGTCCTCTTCATTCTCCTCTCCCCATCCTCGCACAACAGGGATCCCAGAAAGGTTTAAAGCATGCTCTTCTTGCTCCTGCTCATCCGCCCCGGCACCATCCTCCTCTGACTCCTCATCAGACTCCTGTTGTTGACTTGTCTCAGATAGAGTAGCCCCCCCTGGGAATTCATCCAGCATTGCGACTTCCTCATCTTCCCGCTCCTGCTCCTCCACAGCCTGATCAATGACACGACGCAATGCACGCTCCAGAAAGAAGGCATAAGGTACCATGTCACTGATGGCGCCATGGCTGCGACTGACCAGTTTGGTGATCTCCTCAAATGGCCGCAGAAGTCTGCATGTGTCGCGCATGAGCAGCCACTGGCGCGGTGAAAAAAAACCCAGCTCCCCAGAACCGTTTCTTTCGCAGAGTTCATACAGGTAGACGTTAACTGCACGTTTCTGCTGGAGCAGCCTATCAAGCATATAGAAGGTTGAGTTCCATCGCGTCGGGCAATCGCAAATAAGACGTCTGACCGGCAGATGGTGTCGCCGCTGAATGTCAGCAAGGCGAGCCATGGCCGTGTAAGATCTTCTGAAATGGGCCGAGATTTTCCTTGCCTGCCGCAAGATGTCCTGGACCCCAGGGTATTTGACAAGGAATCGCTGCACGACCAAGTTTAAGACGTGTGCCATGCACGGCACGTGCGTGATTTTGCCCTGTTTCAATGCGCTAAGCAGATTGGCACCGTTGTCACACACCACTTTACCAACTGTCAAATTGAGCGGTGTTAGCCACTCATCTGCCTGTGAACGCAAAGCTGAAAGGAGTGCCGGGCCAGTGTGGCTCTTTGCTTCCAGGCACAACAGACGCAGCACGGCATGGCAACGTCTCACCTGGCATGTGGAATAGGTTCTGGGGAGCTTGGGCGGTGCAGTGGAAGAGACGCTAGCAGCGGAAAAGGAGGAGGCAGCTGAGGAGGAGAGGGAGGAGGATGGAGTAGGAGGAGGAGAAGAAGAGTCAGGCCTGCATGCAATCCGTGGCGGTAAAACCAAATCTACACGGGTGCCACGGGTTACATGCTTGACGGCCGTCAGAAGGTTCACCCAGTGGGCAGTAAAACTGATATACCTTCCCTGCCCGTGTTTGCTAGACCACGTGTCTGTGGTCAGATGTATCTTGGCACCGACACTGTGTGCCAGAGATACATTCACTTGCCGCTGAACATGGCCATATAGCTCTGGGATGCCCTTCTCTGAGAAATACTTCCTTCCTGGGACCTTCCATTGTGGTGTTCCAATGGCCACAAATTTGCGAAAGGCCTCCGAGTCCACCAGTTTATATGGCAGTAGTTGGCGGGCTATGAGTTCTGACAAGCCAGCCGCCAACCGTTGGGCAAGAGGGTTATCCGGCATCATCATTTTTTTACGCTCAAACATTAGGCCCACGGAAGCCTGCCTTTTTGCAGAAAAATGTGAGCTTGGCGTGATGGAAGGTGGAGTGGAGGACAATTGTGAGGAGAGAGGAGAAGGAGAAGTAGAAGACGAGGCTGGACGGTGAGAGCCTGCAGTGTGGCTTTGTGTGTTCCGTTGCTCCCACTGGGCTCGGTGATGGCTGCTCATGTGCCTTCTTAAGGCGGTCGTCCCTAGGTGAGTATTGGGCTTACCGCGACTAACGCGTTGACTGCAAAGATTGCAGATGGCAACGCTATTGTCAGCAGCGGACACGTTAAAAAAAGCCCACACTGCGGAGCCATGTGCCGGTGTCCTGGGAGCGCCAGATGTGACCGTACATGGTCGATGACTCGCTCCTGATACATTTGCAGTCTGCTTTGTCCCTGCTGTGCAATGTAAGTCATTGCTGCTTCTCCTCCCTATCTGCTGGTCCATATCTCCCTCTGAACTCCCCTCCTCTTCCTCTCTTGTGGGCACCCACGTGACATCACTAGACACGTCATCATCAACGTCACCTTCCCCACCGCTATAAGTAGAGATCTCGGAGTAGGCAGCAACACCGGGGACCAACCTCCTCCTTGGGCTGATCTGGGTACTGGCGTCAGACTGCTGAGTAGCGCTTGTTGCTACCTCCTCTTCCTGATCCAATACCAAGAGTGGCTGCGCATCAGAAATGTCCTCTTGATATGGATCGGAAAATAATTCCAGTGACTCAAGCGGAAGGTATGTGGTGGTGGTGGTCGTGTTGTTGGTGGTAGTGTCTTTGGGGGTGCACATAGCAGAGAGTGAAGAAGAGGGTGCAGATCGAGAGGATGAGGAGGGTGCAGAAGAGTAAGGCTGAGCGAGCCACTCAACCAAGTCTGGTGCATCCTTTAAAGTAATTGAACGCACCTTCTGCAACTTCCCACTTTGGCTCAAGCCTGTTGCTCCTGCCCTACCCCTACCACCCCTGTGGAAGGGCCTGCCTCTTCCTCTGCATGTCATTTTTTAAATGACCCTGTGACAAAACTCTTAGTCCCTATACCGCTGAAGGACTGCTGCAGTATAGGTGAGCGGTCAGCAGTGGTGCACGTCAACCCTATCTATTGTGGACCGATAGCGGTCCTTACAGAACAGCAGACTGTACCGCACTCAAGCCTATGTACCGTAGCACCCTATACCAAGTTACCAGTCCTTATAAGAACTTTTGTGGACCAAGCAGGTTGTGTATTAGTGTTTAGCAGACTGTACGTCAGTCCCTATACCGCTGAAGGACTGCTGCAGTATAGGGCAGCGGTCAGCAGTGGTGCACGTCAACCCTATCTATTGTGGACCGATAGCGGTCCTTACAGAACAGCAGACTGTACCGCACTCAAGCCTATGTACCGTAGCACCCTATACCAAGTTACCAGTCCTTATAAGAACTTTTGTGGACCAAGCAGGTTGTGTATTAGTGTTTAGCAGACTGTACGTCAGTCCCTATACCGCTGAAGGACTGCTGCAGTATAGGGCAGCGGTCAGCAGTGGTGCACGTCAACCCTATCTATTGTGGACCGATAGCGGTCCTTACAGAACAGCAGACTGTACCGCACTCAAGCCTATGTACCGTAGCACCCTATACCAAGTTACCAGTCCTTATAAGAACTTTTGTGGACCAAGCAGGTTGTGTATTAGTGTTTAGCAGACTGTACGTCAGTCCCTATACCGCTGAAGGACTGCTGCAGTATAGGGCAGCGGTCAGCAGTGGTGCACGTCAACCCTATCTATTGTGGACCGATAGCGGTCCTTACAGAACAGCAGACTGTACCGCACTCAAGCCTATGTACCGTAGCACCCTATACCAAGTTACCAGTCCTTATAAGAACTTTTGT
Source organism: Lithobates pipiens (assembly GCF_037356315.1). NCBI lineage: Eukaryota > Metazoa > Chordata > Amphibia > Anura > Ranidae > Lithobates > Lithobates pipiens. The sequence goes on along the minus strand of NW_027507764.1, from coordinate 16,567,974 downwards.
GGAACAAGCAGGTTGTGTGTTAGTGATTAGCAGACTGTACGTCAGTCCCTATACCGCTGAAGGACTGCTGCAGTATAGGGCAGCGGTCAGCAGTGGTGCACGTCAACCCTATCTATTGTGGACCGATAGCGGTCCTTACAGAACAGCAGACTGTACCGCACTCAAGCCTATGTACCGTAGCACCCTATACCAAGTTACCAGTCCTTATAAGAACTTTTGTGGAACAAGTGAGTTGTGAATGTTTAGCAGACTGCAGCAGAAGGGCAGCAGTCAAGTATAATATCCTTTCTATATTTGGAAGAAAGAATATTATACATGTACAAGCCTATTACTGTACCACTGATACCAGTCCTGAAAAGAACCTTTGTGGAACTAATAATAACAGCAAGTCTTTAAAATTACCCTCACTGCCTGACAACACTGCTTCCTTCCTGTCCCTATACAAATTGGCAAAAAAAGAGAACGATTAGTGGTTACTGGAACAGCTCTTTTGTGGACCTTGATAGTAACAGCTAATGATGATGATGATGATGATGATGATGAAAGACTAATCTGGCTGTCCCTGTAGCATACACCGTCCTTTCCCTTTCTCTAAACTAACAAAAGACACTCAGGCTGCTGCAAGAATCAGCAGCACAGCAAACCTATCAACACCTAACACCTATACCAGTCCTGAAAAGAACTTTTGTGTACCAAATAGCTAGTGGTTTATCTCTCCCTACTCCACACAGGAACCTGTCCCTATCTTAACAGAAGAAAGAATGTAAAATGGCCACCGGATCGGGTGTATTTATAGGTTAGGGGGAATGTACAAGTGTCCATGTGCTGTCATGTCTCAATTGGCTGTCCTGTATCACATGATAAACGTGTCACCAAAGGTTAAAGTTCTTGTATACATTAAACACGTAAGTCCGCCGCGGCGAACGACGGAAAAAGGCGTTCGAACGTGCGGACCGCGAATGTCGGAAATTCGCCGCGAAACGACCGCCGGGCGAACCGTTCGGCCATCACTATTGAACATATTTTTATTTCAAGTTCAGTGCAAGTCAGGAATACAAAATGGCAAAACATTTCCAAAAATACACAAGTGCTGAGGTACATAGATATATATATAGAGAGAGCTTCGTGTATAACAGAACTTGTTAATATCCAATTCTAAACATAAACAGACGGAGGAATAAGTTGATAGGGAGGACAGGGAGGGGAGGGGGGGGGGGGGTGATGCAGTGGGAAGGGAGCAGGGGAAAAGCAAGGTAGACAGGAACCCTAGAGTGAAGAGCGCTCAAATAAACTTTACAACCACCGGGACAACCCCAGGGTAATGACCTGACATCTAACATTGAGTGTCTCAGAGAAGGGGAGGGGAGGAGAGAAGGAACCAGTTAATATGAGTGTGTGTAGACAGACAACCAGAAGATCAGACACCTGAACCGGGTGACCCTCTGGATGGTGTCCCAGGTAGACCATCCAGGAAACTCAGCGAGGCTGAGTGATGGCGCCAAATAGACCACAGGGCAGTGAACTTGTCACATCTGTCATCAGCCCTCGCCTGTGGCTCCTCCATGACCATCATATCATTAAGAATGTCAACCCAGCCAATTACAGATGGGATACGATCCTTTTTCCAATAAAGGGTGATGTTGTGGCGGGCAGCAGAGAGGAGGAATCTAAGGAGGCAAGTTTTGTGCGATTTAATGGAGCCCGGTATGATGGACAGTAGAGCAACCAAGGGCGAGGGGGACATGGCAGTCTGATACATAGCATTATACGTCTCAAAAACCTTATCCCAGAAAGGACGGACCATAATACAGTTCCACCATATATGAAGAAATGTACCTGTCGCTCCGTGACACCTCCAGCACACATCCGTTGATCCGGGGAACATCTTATGCACCGAGACTGGAACTCTGTGCCACCGTGACAGCAGTTTATAATTCTTTTCCTGAGTGAATCCTGATCTGGAGGATTGATGGGTAAGTATAAAGGCTGTATGCCATTGTGTAGGGGTAATCTCCGTGTCGACGTCAGCGGACCACTTATTAGTGTATATTGGAAGAGAGGTGTAGGTGAGTGATTGGATCTCCTTATAGAAGAGAGATAGAGTGTGTTTAGGAGTGTGGGGGAGGGTGCAAAATTCCTCAAACAGGGTGAGCGGCCTATGGATATTACCGGATATATGTAGCAATTTGCAAAATTGGTCTAGGGATCGCTTGGAAAGCCAGTCCAAGTTGGGCGAGGGTGAGAATGTCGCCGGGTCTCTTAGATGACCTGTGGAAGGGTGAACAAATTGATTAGCCGTGGGCCAGTCCTCTCTGCGATATGTCCCTACGTGGGTTGCCGAGAGGAGAGTAGGGAGGAGTGGGTTATCAAAGAGGGGGAGAGAGGGCTGGGATCCGTGGACAAGCCGTTTTACCAGACACTTCATACCATTTGGTCAGGACCGCGACCGTCAGAGGGGAAACCTGTCGGAGCGAGCGGAATTTAGCGTGATGTCCCCACAAAAGGGCCCTAAGATCAATGGGAGTCATGTCTTGTTCAATAATCACTGAGGGTTTAGTTAGGGGTCTCGGGAACCATTCCAATAGCCTGGATAGTAAGGACGCCGTGTGGTACAATTGAAAGTCAGGTAAGCCAGTACCGCCTCTAAGCTTGGGGGCACAGAGGACCTTATGTTTCAGTCTGGGAGGGTGGTTTAGCCATATAAATTTGATTATCGCAGAGCGGAGGGAGAGGAAGAAAGCCCTAGGGATGAGTATGGGGAGGGTTTGGAACAGATATAAGACTTTAGGCAGTATATCCATTTTAATGGCGTTCATCCTCCCCCACCAAGTAAGTTTCAGTTTGTGCCACGAGTCAAGGGAGCGCCTAAGATTAGTCAACAGGGGGCTAAAGTTCAAGGAGTAGATGTCCTGCAGGTCCCTCGGGATTGCGGTCCCTAGGTATTTAACTGAGCGTGATTGCCACCGGAACGGGTATTTTCTTTGTAGGGCCGTCAGTTCCTGCTGGGGTAGAGAAATGTTCAGGGCTTCTGTTTTTGCGATATTAAGTTTGAAGTTACTGTAGCTACCAAAGCGGTCTAATTCCGCGAGAATGTGCGGAATGCTAGTGTGGGGTTCCGTGACGTATAAAAGTAAATCGTCAGCATAGAGTGACAGCTTGCGGGGAGCCGAGGTGGTGGGGATACCATGAATAGAGGCATTGTTACGTATAGCTTGTGCCAGGTGTTCCACCGTGATTGCGAACAGCAAGGGCGAAAGAGGACAGCCCTGTCTGGTACCATTGCTAATTTGGAATGGTATGGATGATTCCCCGTTAGCTGAAACTCGAGCGGTGGGCTGGGAGTACAGGGCCATGATCTTCGACAGTAATTTGGGACCTAAGCCTATTTGTTGCAGGGATGCTCTAAGGAACTGCCAGCTCACCCTGTCGAACGCCTTTTCAGCATCGCAGGCCAAGAGGCAGGTAGGAATATTATGTGCTTTAGCGTAAGAGATCAGGTGGAGTGTTTTCGTGGTGTTGTCCCTGGCCTCTCGGCCCAGGACAAACCCCACTTGGTCCCCGTGTATCAAAGAGGGAAGGAGGGGGGCTAAGCGTGTGGCAAGAATTTTAGCGTAGAGTTTCAGGTCGACATTCAATAAGGATATAGGGCGGTAGTTACCGCATAGTGCATGATCCCTCCCAGGTTTGGGGATCACCACTATTTGGGCTTGCAGAAGCGCGACGGATAGTGGGTGGTCGTTGTCAACCTCCTCAAATGCCTTTGCCATCAGTGGGGCCAATTGTTGGGCGTATTGTTTAAAAAACAAAGGTGGGTAGCCGCCAGGGCCCGGACTTTTGCCTTTCTTGAGCCCCTTTATGGCGTTTAAAAAGTCCAATGTGGACAGTGGTCGTTCCAAGTCTGTTGCTGCGTCTGGGGGTAACTGAGGTAATGAAGTATCATGTACATATTGTAAGAGGTCCAGATGCGAGGAGGTGGTGGGCGTGTTAGCTACTGGTAGGTTGTATAGGGATGAATAGAAGTCATGGAAGTCCAAAACTATTTCTGAGTTTTTGGAACGTTTGACGTGGGTAGGGGATATAAGGTGGGATATATTTTGTCTACGTTGTTGGGGGTGGAGTGTGCGGGCTAAATGTCTCCCACATTTGTTCGCATGAGCATAGTAGATATGTCTGCCTTTAGTACAGGCAATCACCGAACGTTCTGTGAAAATCCGTGTGAGATCCCTTCGTGCATTAGAGAGTTCTGCCAGTGTCCTAGAGTCAAGGGAACGTTTATGGGAATCTTCAAGGGTAGAGATCAGCGTGAACAGTCTATGAATTTCGGCAGTACGGGCTTTTTTTAACCTAGAACCATGCTGAATCAAAATGCCACGAAGAACACATTTAAGTGCTTCCCATTTAGTTAGGCTAGAGGTTTCGTCGTGAGCATGGTTCAGGTTAAACTCTGTAATCGTGGCATGTATCGCTGCGTTGCAAACAGAGTCCTGCAAGAGGTTATCATTCAGTCTCCAGGATGTTTGTCTGTGGAGGTGTGGGGGTCTCCCCAGTGTCAGATGCACCGGGGCGTGGTCAGACCAGATTTTCAGGCCGATCTCGCCTGTCGGGTCACAGTCCAACAGTGATTGGGAGACTAGTATATAGTCGAGCCGGCTGTAGGAGTTATGTGCAGGGGAGTAGTAAGTATAATCCCGCGCAGACGGGTGGAGTACCCTCCATGGGTCTATTAGAGAGAGGTCTTTCAGAGCGGAGCGTATATTAATCAGTGTGGAAGGCGGTATATTTGACTTACCAGTGGATGAGTCCAGTCTCGGTATTAACGGTACGTTCAGATCTCCACCCAGGATCAAGTTATGAGTTCCAAATACACGGAGGCAGGATGCCACGGATGAGAGAAATCGGTACTGATTCTGGTTAGGAAAATAAACATTAACAATGGTTAAAACCGTTTGTTGAACCTGTAGTTTCAAAAACACATATCTACCTTTGGGGTCTATTTCCTGGTCAAGGACGGTTGGGTTAAAGGAATTATCGAAGGCCACGGAGGCCCCTCGTGTTCTAGCGTCAGGGTTGGTGCTGTGAAACCAAGTCGGGTAGCGCTTGTCAGAGATGGTAGGAAGCTTGTCCGACCTGAAATTAGTTTCCTGCAGCAGTAGAATGTGCTCTTAGCTTTGTGGAAGTGATTTAGGAGCTGTCTACGTTTCTCTGGGGTATTGAACCCTCTACAGTTGAGAGAGGAGATTTTTATGTCTAGGTAGGACATGCCAAGAGGGGGGGACGGGGGGGGGGTGTGCTAGGGTTCCTGTCATGGGAGCCAGAGGAGGTAGCCTCCAGCTGAGGAAGCAAAGGGTCAGTGAATAGGTTGTAGGTTTAGGAGAGGGGAGGGCGTCAAGAAAAACAACCAGTTACCCCCTCCAGCAGAGGGGTCTGATATTACCGTTCAGGGAAGACACACAGGGGGTAACGGCACCCACAGGAGGGCCCCGGTGAGCCCGTATGGGTGCGTTGAAATACGGTGCCCTTGGGAAGGGTGGAAAGGGCGCGGTCAAGCCCCGCCCTCTAGTGTTCAGGGGGGAGAAGGGAAGTGAACACTACACAGGTTTCCTAGAAAATATTAAGAGACAGAGGCAGTAAAGACTCTGCACGCCCTAACGTGGGGAACGTGAAAAGGCAATTCTCAGGGGCTCCGCCCCAACATGACAAAACAAACAATACTAAAGAAAAAGTGCTTGTCTAAAGCGCACAGCACAGTGCATTCAGAACATTCAAATCAGCATGGAACAGTGCAAAGTCAGTAACAAAGCGACTAAAATACAGTCTATGTCTTTGTTCAAAGCCAGTATCCACCCATGGCTTAAGTGGCCCGCCGGGGGGCCTATGTCGAGCGTAACTCAACAAAGGATTGGCAAAAATAGGTAGAACCGGTAGGCAGTCTTGTAGAAAAGGCAAAACATCTCAGGTTGGAATTTGTCGGCAGTGGTTATTAGCCAGATCAATGACCTCCCAGAGGAGGAAAGGAAAATACTGTAAAACGGAGGGTCAGGCCGTCAAACCGACAAGTGCACAGAAAAAAAAGAACCACAGGGGGGGAGAACCCCCCCCAAAAAAAAGAGGGGGACAAAGAAAAATCATCCCGGTGGAGACTTAGAGGTGCGGGATCTGGATCTCTTCTTCCTGGATTGCTTTTCCCATCTAGGTGCTTTAGGGAACCCGGGAGTAGCTGCCTCCAATGGCCAGTCTGGAATCCTAATCTGCGGAAGTTCAAATACACCTAGGAAGTTAGGTAGATCTCCCAGGGTGCGAAATGTGGCCGATTTACCTTCATGGGATGCAAACAAGTGGAAAGGGAAGCCCCATCTGTATTTAATTTGCTTGGAGTGGAGTGCGTCCGTGAGCGGCTTCAGGGCTTTCCGCATAAGAAGTGTCTGCCGGGAGAGGTCTGTCAAAAGCATGATGGGGGAGCCATTGAAAAGGATGGATTCCTGATTTCGGGCGGCCTGCATGATTTCAGACTTGATATGAAAGAAGTGAATGCGGCATATAATGTCTCTGGGGTAAGCAGGATTGGGGTTGCGGGGGCCCAGGGACCTGTGAATTCTGTCAATTTCTAGGTGCTCTTCCTTAGGCTTGTTCAGTAGCTGATTAAACATTGTGGTGGCTGCTTTAACAAGGTCTTTGTTTTCAACAGATTCAGGTACCCCTCGGATGCGAATATTATTGCGACGACTTCTGTTCTCCTGGTCGTCGAGACCGTAAAACAATTGTTGGATCTGGTTAGTGTGTTCTTGAAGGATGTGATCATGTTCAATAATTCTGGTCACAGACTCCTCCACAGTAGCTTCAATATCATCAAAACGCTGTCCTATATCATGGCGTAGGTCAGTGATTTCACGCTTGTAGGAGCGCTCAAGCCTGTTGATGTAGGCCTCAATGTCCCCTTTAGTGGGGAGGGCCTTGATGTAACTCTCCATGTCGGACGGAGGGCTGTGGGGGCTCCGGCTCTCTGATCCGGGGGATTGCGGTGAGGGAGGGGAGGGTGTAGGAAGCTGTGCGGGTACCTGAGAGGCAGTGAGGGCCGCCTGTGCTGCCGCCGCGCGGGTCGCCGCCATCTTGGAAGCCGGCGTGGTCCTGCCTGCGGGACCTTTCGTGGCAAAATAGCTGCCGATTTCTTTGGATTTGAGGTCCCCCGAGGCTCTGGGGTGTCTCCGGTCCCTCTCCTGCTCATGGGGAAAGGCTGCGAGGTGATGGATGGCTGTGCTGTGCACCGTTCCATGATGTGGAGCGGGAGCTGAGGTCTCAAGCTGCCGTCTCCTCCATGCGCCAAGCCATGCCCCCGGCACTGCATCACTTTAACTGACAATTGCGCGGTTGCACCCTAACAAAATTGACCTATTTTTTTCCCCACAAATAGAGCTTTCTTTTGGTGGTATTTGATCAATAGGGATGAGCCGAACACCCCCTGGTTCGGTTTGCGGCAGAACATGTGAAAAGACAACAAAAAAGTGCCAACACCATTAAAGTCTATGGGACTCAAGCGTGAAAAATCAAAAGTGCTAATTTTAAAGGCTAATAAGTTATTGTCCTTAAAAAGTGTTTGGGGACCCGGGTCCTGCCCCAGGGGACATGTATCAATGCAAAAAAAAGTTTTAAAAACTGCAGTTTTTTCAGGAGCAGTGATTTTCATAATGCTTAAAATGAAACAATAAAAGTGTAATATTCCTTTAAATATCATGCCTGGGGGGTTTCTATAGTATGCCTGTAAAGTGGCGCATTTTTCCTGTCTTTAGAACAGTCCCTGCACAAAATGATTTCACAAAATTTCTAAAGGAAAAAAAGTAATGTAAAACTGCTTGCGGCTGTAATGTAATGTTGCCCCCTCCCCCCAGCCCATTACCGGGCCCTTTGGCGTGGGGCCCCCAGGCCCTATATACTCTGAACAGCAGTATACAGGCGGTCTCCTGGTTACAAACAAGATAGGTTTGGATTTGGAACAGGTAAATTTTTTAAGTGTAGCTCCAGCCCAATAATCTATTTTTAAGCTTTTTGGATAATATAGGGAAGGGTTATCACCCCTATAACATTTGTTTTGCTGTCTGTGCCCCTGTTCAGAAGATTTCACCTCACTTTCTGTCCCAATAACAATTACATTTTGAACATTTTGGGTTATTAGGGAAACAAGGATTGGTGATAAAGCATCAGTGGAGAGACCTTTTTCCCATATTAACTCTTACAAGAGAGAATTTCCCTTCCTAGGGGTAGATTTCCTCCCATTTCCTGTTGTCTCCCTCTGTAAGTAGGAGTAGTTTGTAAGTTGGATGTTTGAAAATAGGGGACCACCTGTATATACTATATGGCCTGCCCTAAACACTCTGCAGAAAATTGGGCCTTAGGTGTTGGTGGTACCAGAACACTGTAAGCCCTCACAGTTACTCTTGGTGGGTGCAGGAATGGGCCCTGCTGTGAAATATTATATAAAGAATTGTAATTACACGCCCCTGTTAAACAGGAGCAGAAAAATTGGGCCTTAGGCAGTGGCGATGGTGGTGCTGGTGCCTCAACACTGTAACTCCTCACAGTTACTCTTGGTGGGTGCAGGAATTTGCCCTGCTATGAAATATTAGATCAAAAATTGTAATTACATTACAGTGCAGCCATAGTGCAGTTGCTACTACCGTATATACTCGAGTATAAGCCGAGATTTTCAGCCTCTTTTTTGAGGCTGAAAGTGCCCCCCTCGGCTTATACTCGAGTCATCGCTGTCTGCCCGCTCGATCAGCGTGTCGAGCAGACAGACAGCGGCCATTCTATTCAAAAGCCGCGCCTCCGGCTCCGCCTTCGCCTGTGATAGGCGGAACACTGAATTTCCCAGCAGCCTGTGTTCCGCCTATCACGGACATCGTATCATCCTCGTACTACGGACGAGGATGATACGATGTCTGTGATAGGCGGAACACAGGCTGCTGGGAAATTCAGTGTTCCGCCTATCACAGGCGAAGGCGGCGGCGCAGCTTTTGAATTTTACAATGGCCGCCGACGAAGAGGGCACGGGACGGAGGCAAGGCAAGGCACGGCACGGGACGGGACGGGACGGGACGGAGCCAAGGCAAGGCACGACACGGGACGGATGCAAGGCACGGCACGGGACGGAGGCAAGGAGGCAAGGCACGGGACGGAGGCTCGGGACAAAGGCTCGGGACACAGGTAGGCTGGACACACACACACACACACACACACACACACACACACACACACACACACACACACACACACACACACACACACACAGGGATGGATGGAGACACACACACACAGGGATGGATGGATGGATGGATGGAGACACACACACACAGGGATGGATGGATGGATGGACACACACACACACAGGGATGGATGGACGGACACACAGGGATGGACGGACACACAGGGATGGACGGACACACAGGGATGGACGGACACACAGGGATGGACGGACACACACACAGGGATGGACAGGCATGTCTCACCCTCGGCTTATACACGAGTCAATAAGTTTGCCAGTTTTTTTGGGGGTAAATTGGGGGCCTCGGCTTATATTCGGGTCGGCCTATACTCGAGTATATACGGTACTTTTCTGGTGGTATACACAGTACACAATACAGCGCAGCTGTAGTGCAGTTGCTACTACTTTTGCTGATGGTGTACACAGTATACAATATAGTGTAGTGAGGCCACCAAGGAGAGGCAGATGCTCACAGGCCACTAAAAGAGGGCAAGCAGGCTCTGTGTCGGTGGCATGCTTGTCCTTTTTTTCTGCTGCTGGCCATGTTTTTGAGCCAGAACATGCAGAAGAGTTGGTGGAGTGAATAACAAAGCCGTCCTAATCCTCCTCATTCTCTGTCACCCAAGCTCAGAGTATTTCTCCTTCCTATGCAGCTGCCAAACCGGCCTGTTCCACCGGCTCCTTGTCCACAGTCACACCTTCCGTAGCCCAAACATCATGCACAGAGGAGTCCTCCGAACTTTTTGACTGCAGTGTCAGGTACATGCTGCTGGAGGATGCTTAGAGATTTTAAGCCTCCGAATGTTGGCTCCCAGTAGGGATGAGCTTCGTGTTCGAGTCGAACGTACGTTCGACTCGAACATTGGCTGTTCGGCCGTTCGGCGAATTCCGAACGTTTGGGGCGTTCGCGTCAAAATTCGAGTGACGCGCGCGCGGACCACAATGCACTGCGGTGGCGCAGTGCATTGCTGCCCCATGATTGGCCAAGCATGCACTGTGACCCCGCATGCTTGGCCAATCGCAGCGCCGGCAGCGAGGAGAGCCATGATTGGCCACAGGCATCCTGCCTGTGGCCAATCATAGCTCAGGCTGTGTAGTGCACGCCCCACACTATATAAGGCCGCCTTTGAGGCGGCCTCGTGTAGTGTGTTACTTAGCATCTGAAGCAGTGGGTGTTCTGTGTACCTTCAACACAGTACACACCGATCGTTTTTGGCTGATTTCCTATCTTGCTGCTGTGTAGTGGTTGTTGTCTGTGCCCTGACTGCAGTATACACCACTATATTCACCTCACCTATATAGCTAGTGATCTAGCTTTAACCACTTAACAACTGCCCAATGCCGATTAACGGCTTCAGGGCGGTTGTTTAACTCTGAGAGACCGTTAATTAACGGCCTCCCAGAATTCTGCTCTCGCGTGCCCCGAGGTGCGCGCACTCGAGAGCATCCGTGACCGCCGGGTCCACAGGACCCGGCGCATCACGGATCACGGTAAACGGCCGCTCATAGCGGCCGTTTACCACGTGATTGCTCCGTTAAATGACGGAGTGATCACTTGGAAACAAACCGGCGTCATGTTATGACGCCGGTTCCTCCCTCCCCTCTCTGTACCGATCGGTACAGCGGAGGGGAAAGAGATCGGTGTCAGCAGCGATGTGGGCTGCATCTGCAGTGCCCACATCGCTGCTCACCGAATTTAACCCCTCAATTCCCTGCCAATACTCTGCAATACCAGTGCATACTCTGCAGTACCCTGCCATTACTCTGCAGTACCCCGCCATTACTCTGCAGTACCCCGCCATTACTCTGCAGTGCAGTACCCCGCCATTACTCTGCAGTACCCTGCCATTACTCTGCAGTGCAGTACCCCCCATTACTCTGCAGTACCCTGCCATTACTCTGCAGTACCCCCCATTACTCTGCAGTAACCCCCATTACTCTGCAGTAACCCCCATTACTCTGCAGTACCCCCCAATACTCTGCAGTACCCGCCATTACTCTGCAGTACCCGCCATTACTCTGCAGTACCCCCAATACTCTGCAGTACCCTGCCATTACTCTGTAGTACCCCCCAATACTCTGCAGTACCCTGCTATTACTCTGTAGTACCCCGCCAATACCCCACCAATACTCTGTAATACCCTGCAATAAATTGCCATACCCAGCCATACTCAGAGATACCCAGCCATACTCGGTGATACCCTGAAATACCCAGCCATAGACGCCCCCCACCCCTCACCGCCCTCTGGTGCTTCTACCAACTCGCCAGTAGGATCAAAGCCAGAATCTTTTTTTTATTTTTTATTTCAGGCTTCCCAGCCTAGAGGTGAGATGTGGGGTCATATTGACCCCCCAGATTTCACTGTAAAGAGGACCTGTCACCCCATATTCCTATTACAAGGGATGTTTACATTTCTTGTAATAGGAATAAAAGTGATCAAAAATATATTTTTGGGGAAAAAAATGTCAAACTAAAATAAATAAAGTAAAATGAACAATAAAAAAATAAAATAAAAATTAAAGCGCCCATGTCCCCATGTGCTCGCATGTGCCACACATGTGAGGTATCGCCGAGAATGTTAGAGCGAGAGCAATAATTCTAGTCCTAGACCTCCTCTGCAACTCAAAACATGTAACCAGTAAAAAAAAATTTAAAGCGTCACCTATGGGGATTTTTTAAGTAGCGACGTTTTGCGCCATTCCACGGGCATGTGCAATTTTGAAGAGTGACATGTTTGATATCTATTTACTCAGCATAACTTCATCTTTCACTTTATGCAAACATTGGGCTAACTTTACTGTTTTTTTTGTTTGTTTTTTAAGCACAAAACTGTTTTTTCCCCCCAAAAAACGCGTTTGAAAAATTGCTGCGCAAATACCGTGTGAGATAAAAATTTGCAACGACCACCATTGTATTCTCCAGGGTCTTTGCTAAAAAAAATATATATATATATAATGTTTTGGGGTTCTCTGTAATTTTCTAGCAAATAAATGATGATTTTTACATGTAGGAGAGAAATGTCAGAATTGGCCTGGGTGCTCCAGAACGCCTGATGGCGCTCCCTGCATGTTGGGCCTCTGTATGTGGCCACGCTGTGTAAAAGTCTCACACATGTGGTATCGCCGTACTCGGGAGTAATAGCAGAATGTGTTTTGGGGTGTAATTCGTGGTATGCATATGCTGTGTGTGTGAAATAACCTGATAATATGACAATTTTGTGGAAAAAAAAAAAGGAAATAGGCCGTCAGTACTTCAGGTGTGATCAATTTTCAGATATTGGCACCATAGCTTGTGGACTCTATAACTTTCACAAAGACCAAATAATATCCAACAATTTTTACTTATTTTTACCAAAGATATGTAGTAGTATGAATTTTGGCCAAAATTTATGAAGGAAAAATGACTAATCTGCTAAATTTTATAACAGAAACGAAGAAAATTTCATTTTTTCGCAGAATTTTCGGTCTTTTTTTCTTTTATAGCACAAAAAATTAAAAACCCAGCAGTGATTAAATACCACCAAAAGAAAGCTCTATTTGTGTGAAAAAAGGACAAACATTTCCTATAGGTCCAGTGTTGCATGACTGAGTAATTGTCATTCAAAATGTGAGGGCACCGAAAGCTGAAAATTGGTCTGGTTATTAAGGGTGTTTAAGTGCCCAGTGGTCAAGTGGTTAATAATAGAGCTTGCAGTCAGTAGTGTTAGGAGATAGTGCATGCGTCTGCGTGCTCTGTACCCAGTACATACCGCTATAATATAGGGCAGGCCCCTACTTTCAAACATCCAACTTACAAACATCTCCTACTTGCAAACGCAAGGAGACAGCAGCAAGTGAGATGAAAAAAGATGGACGACAAAACAAATTATACAGGGGTGATAACCCTTCCCTATGTTTTCCAAAAAGCTTAAAAATCGTTTTTTTGACTGGAGCTACACTTTAAAAATGTACCGGTTGAAAATGACAAACAGATTCAACTTAACACAACAAACCTACACAGTCCCTGTCTTGTTTGCACCGCCTGTATACTGCTGCTCTGAGTATATAGGGCCTGGGGGCCACACGCATTTCCTTTTTTTAATATGGGTACGGGGTTCCCCTTAATATGCGTACAAGACCCAAATAGGCTGGTAATGGGCAGGGAGGGCTACCCATGCCATGTTTCTCAATGATTTTCAACCATATTGCAGGAACCAGATATAACATTAAAACCGCAAGCAGTTTTAAATGATGTTATTTCCGTTTAATGTCATTTTGTGCAGGGACTGTTCTAAACACGGGAAACACGTGGCACTTCACAGGCATACTACAGACACCCCCCAGGCACCATATTTAAAGTAATATTTCACTTTTTTTTTTCACTTTAATCGTCATTAAAATCAGTGCTCCCGCCAAAACGGCAGTTTTTAAAACTTTTTTTTGCAGTGACCCATGTCCCCTGAGGCAGGAGGCAGGTCCCCAAACCCTTTTTAGGACACTATCTTGCATATTAGCCGTTAAAATTAGCACTTTCCATTTCGAACGTTCGAGTCCCATAGACTTCAATGGGGTTCTAACGTTCGTACCGAACGCGGGGGTCGTTCGCAAGTTCTGGTGCGAACCGAACCGGGGGGTGTTCGGCTCATCCCTAGCTCCCAGGTTGAGGAAGGGAGTAACGTGAGCCTATTGAGAGGGGGTGCCCAAGAAGGACAAGAAACTGGCAGTCATGTTCCCCCAGCTGCAGCATAGTGCCAAGTTTGCTCCAGCGACAAGGAGGGAGGGGATGATGAGGTCACTGATAGAATAGATGATGAGGAGGAGGCACAACTCCAATGAGGCAGGATGTCCTCTAGGGGGCAGCTTAAGGGCAGCCACCCTACTGAATCACACTACAGAGCTCCGCAGGTGCAGGCGGCGCTGCTGACTCCCCGCTGATTTTGAAAAGTTCCTTGGTGTGGGCCTTTTTGGACACGTGTGCAGCAGATCACACCGTTGATGTTTGCAACCTATGTCTGAAGCGGATCAAGCGTGGCCACAACAGCAGCCGCTTGAGCACCACATGCTTGACCAGACATATGACGACCTCCCATGCAGTCTTTTTCCCATATACTATATTTGAGATTTAACATCTCTCAGATATGATTTGGGTTAAATGAGAGTTCTTTGACCATGAGTGAAAGCTTTAACACAATAACAACATGTATTGGTGAGTAGGTGATAGTCTATCTAATACACAACCATCTATCTATAGTCTACACCAAGGAAGAAAATATTAGGTTAAAATAAGAGAATTACATGAAGGAATACAGAGTATATTCCTGATAATACAGTATTAATCTACAAACATATTTAGTTACAAGTAAAATGCAGACCTTTCCCATAATTACCCTTTGCACCAAGGTTCCATTCTGATGGTTGCTCTCCCATAAAAGTGTTTGTTTCCCTCCCATCTAGTCTGTGTATATGATCACATGCTGATGCCTCATTGCTTTGCATAGAGTGGCTCTGATTGGTGATCTTCCCTATTCCTGGTTAAGGACTGATTACATCTCCAATTCCTATACTTTACATAAGTCAGCCCCCTTTAACCACTTCAGCCCCGGACCATTTTGCTGGTCAAAGACCAGACCACTTTTTGCAATTTCGGCACTGCGTCGCTTTAACTGACAATTGCGCGGTCATGCGACGTGGCTCTCAAACAAAATTGACGTCCTTTTTTTCCCACAAATAGAGCTTTCTTTCGGTGGTAATTGATCACCAGTGCGGTTTTTATTTTTTGCTTTATAAACAAAAATAGAGCGACAATTTTGAAAAAAACGCATTATTTTTTACTTTTTGTTATAATAAATATCCCCCAAAAATATATAAAAAAAAAATTTTCTCCTCAGTTTAGGCTAATATACGTATTTGTCTACATATTTTTGGTAAAAAAATCGCAATAAGCGATTATTGATTGGTTTGCGCAAAAGTTATAGCGTTTACAAAATAGGGGATAATTTTATGGGATTTTTAATAATAATTTTTTTTTTACTAGTAATGGCGGTGATCAGCGATTTTTATTGTGACTGCGACATTATGGTGGACACATCGGACATTTTTGACACATTTTTGGGACCATTGTCATTTATACAGCAATCAGTGCTATACAAATGCAGTGATTCCTGTGTAAATGACACTGGCAGTGAAGGGGTTAACCAGTGGGTGGCAGTGTAGGGGTTAAGTGTTCCTAGGGGTGTGTTACTAACTGTTGGGGGCTGGGCTTTAATTTAGTGAACACTGATCTCTGCTCCACACCAGCACCGTGATATACAGCACTGACAGCAGCACCGTGACAGAGAGCACTGACATCAGCACCGTGATATACAGCACTGACACCTGCACCGTAAGCAGCCCCAGGAGGAAGTCAGCATAGCACAGGGATGGTGGGAGCCCCTCATAATGAGCATAGCACAGGGATGGTGGGAGCCCCTCATAATAAGCAGCCCCAGGAGGATGTCAGCATAGCACAGGGATGGTGGGAGCCCCTCATAATAAGCAGCCCCAGGAGGATGTCAGCATAGCACAGGGATGGTGGGAGCCCCTCATAATAAGCAGCCCCAGGAGTAAGTCAGCACAGCACAGGGATGGTGGGAGCCCCTCATAATGAGCATAGCACAGGGATGGTGGGAGCACCTCAAAATATGCACAGCAGAGGTACAGCCCCAGGAGGAAGTCAGCACAGCACAGGGATGGTGGGAGCCCCTCATAATATGCACAACAGAGGTACAGCCCCAGGAGGATGTCAGCACAGCACAGGGATGGTGGGAGCCCCTCATAATAAGCAGCCCCAGTAGAAATATGACACCGCTCAACCTCTTCAAAGAGGAGGGTACGGGCATATAGTACGGCGTTCTTTTTTTGGACAATGAAGTGAGCCAAATGAAGAAAGAAGGTCTCTGTGCTCGATTAAAAAAATTGTTTATAGACATATACATGGTCTACTGGTCACATGTGTTGAATTCCTCCGAGATCCATGCCTCATTCATTTTTAGAAATGTGAGGTAGTTAACACTGTCGTGAGCTAGGCGAGTACGCTTATCGGTCACGATCCCCCCTGCTACGCTGAACGTCCTTTCGGACAGGACACTGGATGAGGGGCAAGCCAACAGTTCGATTGCAAATTGGGCAAGCTCTGGCCAGAGGTCAAGCCTGCCCACCCAGTAGTCCAGGGGTTCATCACTCCTCAGAGCGTCCACATCGGCCATTAACCCGATGTAGTCGGACACCTGACGGTCTAGGCGTTCCCTGATGCTGGATCCGGATGACACCTGTCGATGGGTCGGCTGAAAGAATGACCTCAAATCCGAAGTCACCAACACATCTTCAAACTGGCCTCTTCTTGCAGGCGCTGTTGGATTGGTACCCGCAACTCCTTCTCTGGGAGTGGGAATTGCTCCTCTGCCAGCGCACACAAAAGCAGAATGCAGCATTTCTCAAAGCAAGGCCTGGAAGTGCTGCATTCGGACAGCCCTCTGTGACGGCGGTAACATTTCCACCATTTTGTGTTTGTACCGGGGGTCTAAGTACGTTGCCACCCAGGACCCTTATGCTTTTTATACGGGGGTCCCTATTAAAACACTGGACCATTTGCACTAAAGTGGAAGCGATGTGGTGGCCTGGCTCCGGCTCATCATCCAGGATAATGTCGTCCTCTTCATTCTCCTCTCCCCATCCACGCACAACAGAGATCCCAGAAAGGTTTAAAGCATGCTCTTCTTGCTCCTCCTCATCCGCCCCGACACCATCCTCCTCTGACTCCTCTTCAGACTCCTGTTGTTGACTTGTCTCAGATAGAGTAGCCCCCCCTGGGAATTCGTCCAGCATTGCGACTTCCTCATCTTCCCGCTCCTGCTCCTCCACAGCTTGATCAATGACACGACGCAATGCACGCTCCATAAAGAAGGCATAAGGTACCATGTCACTGATGGTGCCATGGCTGCGACTGACCAGTTTGGTGATCTCCTCAAATGGGCGCAGAAGTCTGCATGCGTCGCAGACCGCGACGTTGCCTGCCGCAAGATGTCCTGGACCCCAGGGTATTTGACAACAAATCGCTGCACGACCAAGTTTTAGCTCTGGGATGCCCTTCTCTGAGAAATACTTCCTTCCTGGGCCCTTTATTGTGGTGTTCCAATGGCCACAAATTTGCGAAAGGCCTCCGAGTCCACCAGTTTATATGGCAGTAGTTGGCGGGCTATGAGTTCTGACAAGCCAGCCGTCAACCATTGGGCAAGAGGGTTATCCGGCGTCATCATTTTTTTACGCTCGAACATTAGGCCCACGGAAGCCTGCCTTTTTGCAGAAAAACGTGAGCTTGGCGTGATGGAAGGTAGAGTGGAGGACAATTGTGAGGAGAGAGGAGAAGGAGAAGTAGAAGACGAGGATGGACGGTGAGAGCCTGCAGTGTGGCTTTGTGTGTTCTGTTGCTCCCACTGGGCTCGGTGATGGCTGCTCATGTGCCTTCTTAAGGCGGTCATCCCTAGGTAAGTGTTGGGCTTACCGCGACTAATGCGTTGACTGCAAAGATTGCAGATGGCAACGCTATTGTCTGCAGCGGACACGTTAAAAAAAGCTCACACTGCGGAGCCATGTGCCGGTGTCCTGGGAGCGCCAGATGTGACCGTACATGGTCGATGACTCACTCCTGATACATTTGCAGTCTGCTTTGTCCCTCCTGTGCAATGTAAGTTATTCCTGCTTCTCCTCCCTATCTGCTGGTCCATATCTCCCTCTGAACTCCCCTCCTCTTCCTCTCTTGTGGGCACCCACGTGACATCACTAGACACGTCATCATCAACGTCACCTTCCCCACCGCTATAAGTAGAGATCTCGGAGTAGGCAGCAACACCGGGGACCAACCTCCTCCTTGGGCTGATCTGGGTACTGTCGTCAGACTGCTGAGTAGCGGTTGTTGCTACCTCCTCTTCCTGATCCAATACCAAGAGTGGCTGTGCATCAGAAATGTCCTCTTGATATGGATCGGAAAATAATTCCTGTGACTCAAGGGGAAGGTATCTGGTGGTGGTGGTGTTGGTGGTAGTGTCTTTGGGGGTGCACATAGCAGAGAGTGAAGAAGAGGGTGCAGATCGAGAGGATGAGGAGGGTGCAGAAGAGTAAGGCTGAGCGAGCCACTCAACCAAGTCTGGTGCGTCCTTTAAAGTAATTGAACGCACCTTCTGCAACTTCCCACTTTGGCTCAAGCCTGTTGCTCCTGCCCTACCCCTACCACCCCTGCAGAAGGGCCTGCTTCTTCCTCTGCCTGTCATTTTTTAAATGACCCTGTAACAAAACTCTCAGTCCCTATACCGATGAAGGACTGCTGCAGTATAGGGCAGAGGTCAGCAGTAGTGCACCTCAACCCTATGTACTGTGGACCGATACCAGTCCTTATAGAATGGCAGACTGTACCTCACTCAACCCTATGTACTGTAGTACCCTATACCTTACCAGTCCTTATAAGGACGTTTGTGGGCCAAGTAGGCTGTGTGTGAGTGATTAGCAGACTGTACGTCAGTCCCTATACCGATGAAGGACTGCTGCAGTATAGGGCAGCGGTCAGCAGTAGTGCACCTCAACCCTATGTATTATGGACCTATACCAGTCCTTATAGAATAGCAGACTGTACCTCACTCAACCTTATGTACTGTAGCACCCTACACCAGGTTACCAGTACTTATAAGGACCTTTGTGGAACAAGTAGGTTGTGTGTGACTGATTAGCAGACTGTACGTCAGTCCCTATACTGATGAAGGACTGCTGCAGTATAGGGCAGCGGTCAGCAGTAGTGCACCTCAACCCTATGTATTGTGGACCTATACCAGTCCTTATAGAATAGCAGACTGTACCTCACTCAACCATATGTACTGTAGCACCCTACACCAGGTTACCAGTCCTTATAAGGACCTTTGTGGAACAAGTAGGTTGTGTGTGACTGATTAGCAGACTGTACGTCAGTCCCTATACTGATGAAGGACTGCTGCAGTATAGGGCAGCGGTCAGCAGTAGTGCACCTTAACCCTATGTATTGTGGACCTATACCAGTCCTTATAGAATAGCAGACTGTACCTCACTCAACCCTATGTACTGTAGCACCCTACACCAGGTTACCAGTCCTTATAAGGACCTTTGTGGAACAAGTAGGTTGTGTGTGACTGATTAGCAGACTGTACGTCAGTCCCTATACTGATGAAGGACTGCTGCAGTATAGGGCAGCAGTCAGCAGTAGTGCACCTCAACCCTATGTATTGTGGACCTATACCAGTCCTTATAGAATAGCAGACTGTACCTCACTCAACCCTATGTACTGTAGCACTCTACACCAGGTTACCAGTCCTTATAAGGACCTTTGTGGAACAAGTAGGTTGTGAATGATTAGCAGACTGTACGTCAGTCCCTATACTGATAAAGGACTGCTGCAGTATAGGGCAGCGGTCAGCAGTAGTGCACCTCAACCCTATGTATTGTGGACCTATACCAGTCCTTATAGAATAGCAGACTGTACCCCACTCAACCCTATGTACTGTAGCACCCTACACCAGGTTACCAGTCCTTATAAGGACCTTTGTGGAACAAGTAGGTTGTGTGTGACTGATTAGCAGACTGTACGTCAGTCCCTATACTGATAAAGGGCTGCTGAAGTATAGGGCAGCGGTCAGCAGTAGTGCACCTCAACCCTATGTATTGTGACTGATTAGCAGACTGCAGCAGAAGGGCAGCAGTCAATATTCTTTCTATATTTGGAAGAAAGAATATTATACGTGTACAAGCCTATTACCATACCACTGATACCAGTCCTGAAAAGAACCTTTGTGGACCTAATATAGTAACAGCTACTGATTAAACTGACCCTCACTGCCTCACACACTGCTTCCTGCCTGTCCCTATATAAACTGACTAAACAGAGGCTGCTGGAACAATAACTGGTTACTGGAATAGGACTTTTGTGGACCTGATAGTAACAGCTAATGGTTAAACTGACTCTCCCTGCAGCACACAGCGTCCAGTCCCTTTCTCTAAACTGACAAAAGACACTCAGGCTGCTGCAACAATCAGTAGCACAGCAAACCTATATACACCTAACACCTATACCAGTCCTGAAAAGAACTTGTGTGTACCAAATAGCTAGCGATTAGGGTCACTGCAATCTCTCCCTGCTCCACACAGCAACCTCTCCCTATAGTGACAGAAGAAAGAATGTAAAATGGCCGCCGGTGTCAGGTCACCTAGAGCCCAGGTGACAGATGCACACCGTAGGGTTTAGGGGTGCACCGCAAGGTTGTGGACCCTACGGCTGACTGCTGCAGATGGGGGACAAATCCCACTGGGGTTAGAGCGTAAGATTCCCTGGGGCGCTAAGTCTAAGAGCCAGCAGGTGTTCACCAGAGCCTCGAGTGGTGAGGATGGACTTGGCTGCAACTGGCTCCAGGTTGCAACCCCCAGGGTCCCCCAGCTCACACCCACAGTAGGCAACAGGAGGATAGGGAGGGTGAGGGACAAGCCAAGGTCGGGGCCACAAGCAGACTAGAATAGTCGGGTACATGCCAAAAGGTCAGGATCACAGGCAAATAGGGATAGTCAAAACACGCCAAAGTCGGTAACGGAAAACAGTAGCAGAGCACACGGCAGGAAACAGGAAGCTAACACACAAAGGTTGATCAGCAGGATAGGCTAGCAGTGCACAGGTTAATGTAGAGTTGTCTGATAGGAGCTAGAGTGGAGCCATGCCAGAGGATGGACATAAAAGCAGTCAGGTGAAGCTCGGCTGGTCTCTAGAAATGAACACATGCAGACAGGTAAGCAGACGAACTCTATTGCATAACCATGACAGTACCCCCCCTCTTACGAGGCCTCCCCCTTCCCCGCCTGGGACCAGGTTTAGAGGGGAACTTCAAATGAAACTTCCTCAACAGACGAGGTGCAAAGACCTCGGAAGCCGAAATCCACGACCTCTCCTCAGGACCAAAACCTTTCCAGTGCACGAGGTACAGGAGAATGCCTCTACAGAGTCGGGAATCCAAAATTTGGCTAACCTCGTACTCCTGATCATCCTCAGAGACCGGTGCTACGGTAGAGAGAGGACGAGAAAACTTATTAAGGACTAAAGGCTTCAGAAGGGCAACATGGAAGGAGTTAGAGATTTTGAGGCTTTTGGGAATCTGGAGCTTGAAACAAACCAGATTCAGTTTAGAAATGATGGTGTATGGACCAATGAATCTTGGGGAAAATTTGAGGGAAGGAACCCGGAGTTTGATGTTCCTGGTGGAGAGCCAGACTTTGTCTCCTGGCTGAAGAGAAGGTGGCTTACGCCTGCGACGGTCAGCAAAACTCTTGAATTTGTTGGCAGCTTTCTGGAGGGAATCATGAACGTCAGCCCACATGGAATTGAATGATTCCTGAACAGTAGCCAAAGCTGGAATGTCAGAAGAACAAGTCATAGGAAGAGGAAGCTGAGGATGTCTTCCATAAACAGTGACAAAGGGTGTTTTCTGAGAACTAACGTTAACATGATTATTGTGGGAGAACTCAGCCCACGGTAATAGTGATGCCCAATCATCATGATGGGCAGAGACCAAGGTACGGAGAAAGACCTCCAACTCCTGATTAACTCTCTCAGTCTGGCCATTGGATTGGGGATGATAAGAAGAGGTAAAATCCAAGGTAATGTCGAGGGATTTGCAAAAGGCTCTCCAAAAACGAGAAGTAAATTGCACACCCCTGTCCGAAACGACATGAGAAGGAACACCATGAAGGCGGAAAATCTCTCGTAAAAAAATGGGAACCAAGGCAGGGGCAGAAGGGAGACCAGGAAGAGGAACAAAATGAGCCATCTTGGAGAACTGATCGATTACTACCCAAATGGCCGTATTATTCTCCGATAGTGGAAGATCAGTGATAAAATCCATGGCGATATGAGACCAGGGCTCCTTAGGAATGGGCAAGGGCATGAGAAGACCAGCAGGGGCTTGAGTGGAAGATTTAGACTGAGCACAGACGTGACAAGCCTTAACATAGTCTTTAACATCCGAGCGGAGATTAGGCCACCAGTAGTGATGACTGATAAGCAGGAAGGATCAGAGGAACCCAGCATGACCTGCCACCTTGGAATCATGTCCCCAACGAAAGATCTTAGTTCTTAGCTCCGTGGGAACAAAGGTCTTACCAGGAGGAATTTTTGATTCCAGGGTGGTAGAATGGGCAACAATGCATGAGGTAGGAATGATCGGCTCAGGATCAGGGTTGGACTCCTCGTCCAAAGTGTCAAATGACCTAGAGAGCGCATCAGCTCGACCGTTGCAGGAACCAGGTTTGTACGTAATCGTGAATTTAAAACGAGAAAAGAAGAGACTCCACCTGGCCTGTCTGGGGTTCAGACGTTTAGCATTCTGTAGGTACTGTAGATTCTAATGATCAGTAAAGATCGTTATGGAGTGAGGGGAACCTTCAAAGAGATGACGCCACTCCTCCAACGCCAATTTAATTGCGAGAAGTTCCCGATCACCAATGGCATAATTTCTTTCTGCCTGAGAATTTTTTTTGGAGAAGAACGCACATGGTTGACGTTTCTTCTCAAAGTCCTGAAGAAGCATAGCTCCCACCCCCATCGAAGAAGCGTCTACTTCAATAAAAAATGGGTCCTCAGGATTTGGTCTCCTCAAGAGGGGTCCAGAGACAAAGGCCTGTTTTAGATCGTGAAACGCAGAGACAGCCTCGGAAGGCCAGTCTTTGGCATTCGCACCCTTCTTGGTCAAAGCGATAAAAGGCGCAGCAATGGAAGAGTAATTCCTTATGAAATGCCTATAATAATTTGTGAAGCCAAGAAAGCGCTGTGTGGCCTTGAGGCTAGCGGGAAGGGGCCAGTTGGTAATGGCTGAGACCTTTCCGGGATCCATGCGAAGACCCGCACTAGAAACAAAACATCCCAGAAACAGGACCTCGAAACATTCAAAGGAACATTTCTCCATCTTGGCATAGAGATTGTTCTCTCTAAGGCGCTGAAGTACGGTGCGTACATGGTTTCTGTGAGCAGGCAGATTTTCAGAAAAGATGAGAATATCATCCAGATAGATGACAACAAACTGGTACAGTAGATCCCTGAATATTTCATTGACAAAGTTCTGGAACACAGCTGGAGCATTACACAACCCAAAAGGCATAACCAAGTATTCGTAATGCCCGTCCCTAGTGTTAAACGCGGTCTTCCATTCGTCACCTTCCTGTATTCGAATGAGATTGTATGCACCTCTGAGATCCAACTTAGTGAAAATGGAAGCCCCCTTCAACCTGTCAAATAGCTCAGATATTAGAGGTAAGGGGTAACGGTTTTTAATAGTCACAGCGTTTAAACCTCTATAGTAGATGCAGGGTCTGAGGGTACCATCCTTTTTGGCAATGAAAAAGAACCCTGCTCCTGCAGACGATGAGGATTTCCGGATGAAACCTCTCTCCAGATTCTCGGCGACATACTCAGACATGGCCTGGGTCTCTGGAATGGACAAAGGGTAGGTACGACCTCTGGGCAGGGTTGCTCCAGGGACAAGGTCAATAGCACAGTCAAAAGATCTGTGAGGAGGAAGCACCTCAGCAGACTTCTTGCCGAACACATCTCGGAAATCGCTGTATGCCGCGGGAAGATCGGACGATACAGATGTGGTAGCAATGGGAAGTTTCCTCTTGGGGGTCACCTTGGGAAGACAAGACGAGAAACACGAAGGACCCCAGGCCAGGATCTGCCCAGAAACCCAGTCCACATGTGACGAGTGGAGCTGTAGCCAAGGAAGGCCCAATACAATGGGGGTAGAGGCCTTGGGTAGGATGAGGAAGGAGATCCACTCCTGGTGGAGTATCCCTACCGACATCCTAATAGATAGCGTCTGGAAACGGATAGGGCCCCCTGGGAGCACAGTGCCATCAATTGCCGAGACTACTAGTGGAGTAGCGAGGGGAGAAAGGGTAAGCTTCATAGAAGAAGCAGTTCTCCAGTCCATAAAATTGCCGGCAGCCCCGGAGTCCAGATATGCTAGGACCGATTGGGAAGAAGTGCCTACATGGAGGAACACCGGAAGAAGGAGACGAGAAGGTGATGTTTCTGGGTCCAATACTCCACCTTCCAAATGTATTAGACCCGAGCATTTCCCGGACGGAGCGAGCAGGAGTTACGAAAATGGCCCTTGCCCCCACAATAAAGACACAAGCCCAGAGTTCTGCGTCTAGCACGTTCTTCGGAGGTTAGTCTGGTCTGGCCCAGCTGCATGGGTTCCTCAGCAGACAGAGAATGCTCCACAGGGCGATGGGGAAAAAGCTCAGGCTGACTAGAACCTGGGGGGTACTGGCGTCTTTTTTCTAAGGACCTCTCCTGGAAACGAATGTCAATCTGATTACATAAGGAAATGACATTGTCCAGACCGGCGGGGATAGCTCTTCCTGCTAATTCGTCCTTCACTCGGTCAGAGAGGCCATGTAAAAAGGTTGCGACCAGGGCCTCATTGTTCCAGCTCAATTCTGCCGTAAGGATACGGAACTGAAGTGCATATTGGCCCACTGAACAAGATTCTTGGCGAAGGCGTAAAAGGGCACTAGCCACAGAAGAAACCCGAGCTGGCTCCTCGAAGATGTTACGAAAGAGCTTCAAGAAGTTGGACAGGCTGGAAACCACTGGATCATTTTTCTCCCACAGGGGAGCAGCCCAGGCTAAAGCTTCACCGGAGAGGAGGGAAATTATATAGGCTACCTTTGCCCGATCGGACAGAAAGTTTTGAGGCTGGAGCTCAAAATGAATGGTGCATTGGCTGAGAAAGCCCCTGCAGGCCTTGGAGTCCCCAGAGAAACGGGACGGAGCTGGCAGTAATAATGAATGCGTGGATGCGACTGGTGTGATAGGTGCAGTCGCAGACTGTACTTGAGGCTGCAGGTTCGGGGTTCCCAAGGAAGCCTGTAGCTGCTTAAAGTGGAAAGTCAGATCCTGAAGGACTCACATCATCTGAGTCTGATTAGATTCCTGGGTCTCGAGTCTCCGCACTATGCCCTGCAATGGATCGACTGCAGGGAGCGGCACATCAGCCGGGTCCATGGCTGATCAAACTGTCAGGTCACCTAGAGCCCAGGTGACAGATGCACACCGTAGGGTTTAGGGGTGCACCGTTGTGGACCCTACGGCTGACTGCTGCAGACGGGGGACAAATCCCACTTGGGTTAGAGCGTAAGATTCCCTGGGGCGCGGAGTCTAAGAGCCAGCAGGTGTTCACCAGAGCCTCGAGTGGTGAGGATGGACTTGGCTGCAACTGGCTCCAGGTCGCGACCCCCAGGGTCCCCCAGCTCACACCCACAGTAGGCAACAGGAGGATAGGGATGGTGAGGGACAAAGCCAAGGTCGGGGCCACAAGCAGACAAGAATAGTCGGGTACACGCCAAAAGGTCAGGATCACAGGCAAACAGGGATAGTCAAAACACGCCAAAGTCGGTAATGGAAAACAGTAGCAGAGCACACGGCAGGAAACAGGAAGCTAACACACAAAGGTTGATCAGCAGGATAGGCTAGCAGTGCACAGGTTAATATAATAGGAGCTAGGGTGGAGCCATGCCAGAGGATGGATATAAAAGCAGTCAGGTGAAGCTCGGCTGGTCTCTAGAAATGAACACATGCAGACAGGTAAGCAGACAAACTCTTTTGCATAACCATGACAGCCAGATCGGGTGTATTTAAAAGTTAGGGGGAATGTCCAAGTGTCCATGTGCTGTAATGTCTCAATTGGCTGTCCTGTACCCCATGATGGATGTGTCATCATAGGTCAAAGTTCTTTTTCACAGAAAACACGGAAGTCCGCCGGGCGAACGGCGGCAATAGTCCGCCGATCGGGCGAATCGCGAACAGCCTAAATTCGCCGCGAAACGACCGCCGGGCGAACTGTTCGGCCATCACTAATAAGGAGCCCCTGACATCATATACTCCATATTCAGTAAATAAAATGCTACAGAAAATGCTCAGAAACTCTGGACATGTAACAGGAGATATCAGAGACTGAAAACATACTATAGGAGTTATTGGGAATATATTGGAAACTGGAGAAATGCTTCAGAAGACAGTCATAGACTAGAGACCCATTACATGAGACTATTAGAGATCACTGCTATTACTGTCCAAATCAGTGCTTCCGTATTTGTGCATAAGTAGAAAAAAAGTCCCCCCACCCCCACCCTCTCACCCTCCTATCTATCTTGCCTAACCTGCATAAAGAATATGTGTTTTTTATACAGGTTATGCAGGATAGGTAGGATGGGGGGCGTATGTGGACATTTTTAAGAAAAGTTAGGATTTCCTTCCACTTTAATGACAGACCCCTTAACAATAATTTCATCTAATATTTTTTTTAACAAGATCAATTACAATAGACCTGAAGAGAAAAAGATACATAAAAAGAAAACAAAACAAGGATGGACGACGCAGATAAAAATAAGATACATAAAAAAAAAAAAAACTTTATTGTCTTGTCACCTAGGTAAGGAAACACTATCATCACCAAAACAAGTTTAAACATCTTACATTTGAGGTTTCTCATCTCTTTCTGATTATTGTCACCAGGACAAATATATAAAGAAAATTTCCCCAATGAGGACACAGACAGCAGTGGTTCCAACCCTTCTACACTTCATCCAAAACTAGATGACTTTAGCAAATTTTTAAATGATCTATTCATAAATGATTTCCCACAGGAATCACGCAAACTTTACCCAAGATTCACATAATTGGAATAAACTGGAAAAATTGGTGAATCCTGGGTGAAAATTGGGTGACTCTTTGGTGGAAACATTTCTAAACTGTCCCCTACGTGTAATGCACATTATTTTTATGTATAATGAAAATCACATTTTAGAAAGATGTAAAGAGTTTCTTAAAACAGGATTACAAGGTATAGAGCGGAACAGAACAGACGTATCATCAAGATGGACATGAAATTTGATGATGAACTTTAGGATTTCTTCTGTCGTGGTCCTCTGAGGTTTACCAGCAGACATGATTCTCCTGAGCTACGAGGTCACCGTAGACCTCCACCTCGCACAGGGTCAGGTATTCACTGCGCCCCGGGATCACCACACTGACGTATTGACCCTCCATTCCATTACAGCAGAAAATTGTCGTAGCATCAGAAACTTGGGTCACCTTACCGCACCTGTGGAGAACAAACAAGGATCAACAGAATGAAACAGAATTTACACTTATTTACTTGGAGGAGGTTTACTAAAGGTGCCCAAAGTGTTCATTAACCACTTGATTTCCGGGCACCTAAACCCCCCTCCTGCCCAGATCATTTTTCAGCTTTTAGCGCTGTCACACTTTGAATGACAATTGCGCGGGCACTGATGGGCACTGATAGGCTGCACTGGTGGGCACTGATAAGGTGACACTGATGGGCAATGATAAGGTGGCACTGATGGGCACTCATAGGTGGCACTGGTGGGAATTCATAGGTGGCATTGGTGGGCACTGAGAGGTACTAGGCAGAATGGGGAAATGCCTTGTTTACATCTCTCCGTTCTGCCGCTGACGCGAAAGTGGGCACCCGCGGACATCGAGTCCATGGGACACGTGGGCATGGTCACAGAGTATGCACACGCCCACAATGTCGCGATTTAAAGGGGACATACCTGTATGCCCATTTGCCCAGCCGTGCCATTGTGCTGACGTACAGTACATCATTGTGCGCTAGTCGTCATGTGGTTAATATGATGGTGGGAACCCCTGTGAGGCCAACCCTTTTCTTAGAATGTTTACTTTCTCTTTAAATATATTCATAGGTCAAATCCAGTCATGCAGTAATGTCTCTAATTTTGGGTTCAGGGTGGTGCACTGCTTAGGACCTTTTGTCATTGGGCTTTTGTTTGCATCAGCTGTGTTTTTTTATTATCATACAAGTCTATGAGAAGGCAAAACTCTCTTGGAGTAGGTCAATGCAGATCAGAAAAGGTCAAATGCACCTGTCAATGAATTCTGAATGATCTCTGAAGCCTCTCAAACTGATGCCATCGACACAAGCCCAAATCCCATTGACACAGGTAACCGTACAGTGTCCTGTCCCCGTGGTACTCACACCGGGTTGTTATTGTCTGGAGAATTTCCAATTCGGACCTCAGCGCCCATCAACCGTTCCATAGCGTTGTCTGATCGTCCAGTGACTACAACGACATTCACTTTGTATTTCTGTTTCAGGTCTACCTTCCACCAGGGTGATGGGTCTGCATTTGTGTGGGTACAGGAGCCATGAAACCAGTTGGTATCTGTCACACCATCATTGGCCTTGTAAGCGTAACCAATAGGATCAACCATAAGAACTGAACTCTCCGAAGCTTCCCCGCTTCTGGCGATATTTGTGGCTGAAGAAAGAAAAACAAAACACACTCAGTAATTATACATCGTGTACAAAGTATTTCCATTGTTCTAAAGGGGTCTTCACCAAAAAAAAAGGAACTGTAAACTGCAATGTTGTCAATAAATTGACTGAGACAGTGGGATTGATTTACTATAGCTGGAGAGTGCAAAGTCAGGTAAATTTAGAGGTATACTTATTTTAACCAAATGAAAAATACGGATCGTGAAAATGAATTTTTATGTTGTCGGTTTTTCCAACATGTCACCTTCTTCTGTAGGCACTTGTAGTCATCCGGAGGAGAAAGTCGAAAGGAAACGACTTCCCCTATGTTCTGCTTAGTCACAGAGAGGTGGCATCTGATTGGATGCTGGCATCCCATATGTCATTGGTGGACATCTTGAGTCAGTAAGAGTCTATTCAAGACCCTGGCTCCCAGGTTTGGTGCGCATTTCATGTGTGACTAGAGTAGGGACAGGTCAACCATCTGTCAGGGACAGTGATTAGCATTAGGGAGAGGTTCCAGATGAGTAGGAGGAAGTGCAGAGACATGTCATCCTTCTTGGAATCCTCCCCACTTGGATATGGACTGGCCAGGCCACATTCCACCCCTCAAAACAGGTGCTGTCAGCACACCAGAGACCTTCTGCTATTACTCTTCGCTGTTTCATTCTGTGAGCGCTCCCAGTTGGGTTGCCTTCTCGCTGGGCATGTTGGGTATTGCTGAACTTCAATTTCAGCACAATTCTGTTTCCTGCAACTGATGTGATGTACACATGACTAGTTTTTCCGTCAGAATAAACTTTGATGGTTTTTCCGACGGAATTCAGCTGAAGCGGAACTTGCCTACTTGCGATCACACCAAAGTCCAATCGTTTAGAACGCGGTAACGTACAACACTTACGACAGGACTAGAAAAGTAAGTTAAATAGCCAGTAGCCAATCGTTTTTGGTCCGTCGGAACAGCATACAGACAAAGGGTTTTCCCGATAGGAATTGATTCCGTCGGAAAGATTTAAAACATGTTCTATTTCTAGGTCCGCCAGAATTTGCAAAAAAAAAAAGTGCACTGAAGCCCACACATGATCGGAATATCCGATGAAATTATTCTGTCAGACTTTTTCTGCCGGAAAGTCCGACCGTGTGTAAACGGCATGAGTGTTTACCACGCTGCACCTCCACACACACTATTTCAATCAAGATCCAATGATGGCCTGTTCAAATGTTTAAAAAGATCAACCAGTTCCATGGGTTGTTTTCACTTTTTTATATGGCTATATTTTACTAAGAATAAGAGACCGGAATAGGCTGTATAAAAACGTTGGAATTGGTCTAGTTTCTAGGTGAGTGTTGTTGATACTTTTATTGCATATCTCTTTAAAATACCTGAAGGAGTTCTTTTGATGACCTACCTGCTGCCATAAGAGTGTATTCAGACCCTCCTCCTCATCTAGTGCACCAAAGTAATTTTATGTACTTTTTTACCTTTATATTATTCTTACCTCCAGGTGGACGGCTGCAGCACCAAGCCAGACCCAACGACCCCAGGAAAAGCAAAGCCACCAAAGTCTTCATTCTGGAGGAGAAACCAAGACACAAAGAGTCTGTTACTATAGTATGTTAGACAAGAAGGTGATTCTGCATCTCTTCCTCAGTATCATCTCTTCTTTCTCTGGTACTTAAAAATCGCTTTTCCTAGTATTAAAATAAATTCTCTTTTGACCAGATCTGTAATTTCATATACAGTGCCTTGAAAAAGTATTCGCACCCCTTGAAATGTTCCACATTTTGTCATGCTACAACCAAAAACATAATTGTATTTTATTGGGATTTTAAAGTGGCATATAATTGTGAAGTGGAAGAAAAATTATAAATGGACTTCCAATTTTTTTCTAAATAAATAAGTGAAAAGTGTGGCGTGCATTTGTATTCAGCCCCCTTTACTCTGATACCCCTAACTAAAATCTAGTGTAACCAATTGCATTCAGAAGTCACCTAATTAGTAAATAGAATCCACCTGTGTGTAATTAATCTCAGTATAAATATAGCTGTTCTGTGAAGCCCTCAGAGGTTTGTTAGAGAAACTTAGTGAACAAACAGCATCATGAAGGCCAAGGAACACACCAGACAGGTCAAGGATAAAGTTGTGGAGTGACAGGGAAGCTGGTCAGAGTTGACGGGAAGATGGATGGAGCCAAATACAGGGCAATCTTAGAAGAAAACCTGTTAGATTCTGCAAGACTTGAGACCAGGGCGGAGGTCCACCTTCCAGCAGGACAACGACCCGAAACATACAGCCAGAGCTACAATGGAATGGTTTAGATCAAAGCATATTCATGTGTTAGAATGGCCCAGTCACAGTCCAGACCTAAATCCAATTGAGAATCTGTGGCAAGACTTGAAAATTGCTGTTCACAGACGCTCTCCATCCAATCTGACAGAGCTTGAGATATTTTGCAAAGAAGAAGAATGGGCAGAAATGTCCCTCTCTAGATGTGCAAAGCTGGTAGAGACACCCCCAAAAAGACTTGCAGCTGTAATTACAGAGAAAGGCGGTTCTACAAAGTATGGACTCCGGGGGGCGCCATACAAATGTCCCCCCCACACTTTTCACATATTTATTTGTAAAAAATGTAGAAAACCATTTATCATTTTTCTTCCACTTCACAATTATGTGCCACTTTGTGTTGGTTTATCACATAAAATCCGAATAAAATACATTTAAGTTTTTGGTTGTAAAATTACAACATGTGGAAAATTTCAAGGGGTATGAATACTTTTTCAAGGCACTGTATATGACACAACTGAAAGTATATATATATATATATATATATATATATATATATATATATATATATATATATATATATATATATATATATAGTATATTAAAAAAACCAACACATTTTTAGTTTATGACAAATTAGCTGGAACTCAGAGGAGGCACCATCTTTGGGTCATATATGTTCCTCCACCCCAAACGCTCATCCATGTCTTTATGGACCTTGCTTTGTATACTGGTGCACAGTCATGTTGGAATAGGAAGAGGCCATCCCCAAACTGTTCCCACAAGATTGGGATCATGAAATTGTCCAAAATGTCTTGGAATGCTGACGCCTTAAGTGTTCCCTTCACTGGAACTAAGGGGCCAAACCCAGCCTCTGAAAAACAACCCCCCCCCCCACCATAATCCCCCCTCCACCAAATGATTTGGACCAGTGCAAAAAGCAAGGTCCATAAAGACATGGATGAGTGAGCTTGGGGTGGACTGGCCTGCACACAGTCCTGACCTCAATCTGATAGAGTGGAGACTGCGAGCCAGGTCTTCTCGTCCAACATCAGTGCCTAACCTCACAAATGTACCTCTGGAAGAATGGTCAAACATTCCCATAGACACTATACAAATGTTCGGTCAGCAGATGAGGAGCCCAAAAATATAAACGGTCTCTCGGCTGCTCACTGCTGTACCAGAACTGCAGCGCTCAGAAAAAATAAATAAAAATACAAATAAGCAATCCACTCCTTATTGAGTAAATATTCGCTGACTCTCAATTACAAAATGCAATTTTGATGTGCAAAAATATTATATACACACTCATTAATTCATTAAAGCGGAGGTCCACCCTAAAGTGGACCTTCCGCTCATCGGATTCCTCCCCCCCTCCGGTGCCACAATCGGCACCTTTCAGGGGGGAGGGGGGTGCAGTTACCTGGATAATCCAGGTAACTGCACCCACTTCCGGGATAGCTCACTGCGGAAAGGGGCGTAACTTACGCCCCTTTCCGCAAGTGCCCGCCCCTTTCCGCAAGTGCCCCGCTGCCTGCTGGGAAACACACAGATCCCAGAGGCAGCGGGGACCGTCCTCATTGCGCAGCGCGGCTCGCGCATGCGCAGTAGGGAACCGGGAAATGAAGCCGAAAGGCTCCACTTCCTGATTCCCATACCCAAGATGGCGGCGGCAGCACTCGAGTGTCGATCTAGAGATCGGCTTCGGGTGCCGACATCGCGAGCGCGCTGGACAGGTAAGTGTCACTATTTTAAAAGTCAGCAGCTGCAGTATTTGTAGCTGCTGGCTTTAAAAAAAAAAAAAAAAACGCGGAGTCCCGGCGGACTCCCGCTTTAACTCTATATCCTTATAACTGTGTATACAAATAGTCCAAAAGACAGGTCAAAAAAAGCCACAAGAATTCTCCAAAGTGAATACTTTCTGTTGGAATTTCTTCACCACCACCGTATTTTGCTACACCACCTTCACACGTGAATTCCACACATAGGAGGCTAGTGATCAGCGGAGGCCCCCTTTGGTCATATTCTTACCGGAATGCACCGATGAATTCAGCATATCACATATACATTATCCCCATCGGCACTGATTTTTTTGGGCTATTTTCTCCTCCTGTTTAATCTTGATCACGCTACTGCTTCAATACTTCCCAATGTTTGTTTACATGAAAAGATGGAACCATACACAGCGTAATCTCGTCAATAGACATGTGCAATTAGTTTCGTACGAATCTCAAATTCGTACGAATTTCTCAAAATTCGTACGTTCGGGAGGATCCGAAATACGAATTGCCGTGCGTCCGAATTCTGTACGGAATACGAATTTTTGTTTACGAATTCCGGATCTCAGTCATTATGCTTATTATGACTTGCGAAAGACTTCTGTAATAGAAGTCAATGTAAGTTGCCTGAAGACATCAGTGAAGCGACTTTCCTCCTCTCTGGGCTGCCAAGAAAAGATCAAAGTGATACAATGTTTCTTCTTCAATGGGCTGAACTCCCTGTGTAGAAGTTCTCAGTTTAACCATTTAAAGACTAATTTTTTTCTGACACTTGTTGCTTACAAGTAAAAATCCAGTATTTTCTGCTAGAAAATCATCTAGAAGCCCCAAAAATTATATATATTTTTTTTAGCAGAGACCCTAGGGAATAAAATAGCAGTTGTTGCAATATTTTATGTGACACGGTATTTGCGCAGAGGTCTTTCAAACGCAAGTTAGCCCTTTTTTTTTCGGTCGACCTCTAGAGAGCACTGACATTAGCAGCGTGACATACAGCAATGACACCTGCACCGTGATAGAGTGATCTGACACCAGCATCGTGATAGAGAGCACTGACATTAGCAGCGTGACATACAGTAATGACACCTGCACCGTGATAGAGTGATCTGACACCAGCACCGTGATAGAGAGCACTGACATCAGTAGCGTGACATACAGCAATGACCCCAGCACCGTGATAGAGAGCACTGACATTAGCAGCGTGACATACAGCAATGACACCTGCACCGTGATAGAGTGATCTGACACCAGCACCGTGATAGAGAGCACTGACATCAGCACCGTGATAGAGAGCACTGACATCAGCAGCATGACATACAGCAATGACACCTGCACCGTGATAGAGTGATCTGACACCAGCACCGTGATAGAGAGCACTGACATCAGTAGCGTGACATACAGCAATGACACCTGCACCGTGATAGAGTGATCTGACACCAGCACCGTGACATAACACATGTATGAGGTGAATCTGGGATCGACAACTACAAGCATTCTTTTTTTATATGTGAAATTCTGAAAATTCAGGAATCTTGAGATAATGGAGGCTAGGGAAGGTCAGGGTAGGCAAAGAATCATCTCCTGCACCCTCTTATTTGCCTACCCTGACCTTCCCTCGCCTCCATTATCTCAAGATTCCTGAATTTTCAGAATTTCACATATAAAAAAAGAAATACGAAAATTCGTATTTCGGACGAAACAGAACGGAATTTCGGTCACGAAATACGAATTACGAATTAATTTTATTACGAATCGAAACGGAACAGAACGAAACTAATTTTTTGACGGCGCTCATGTCTACTCGTCAAACCACAGTAAATTTTATTGCAATAAAACAGCCAAATAAAAACTCACAAACATAATCTTTCAATAGGCATAAAATCACAAGACTCAGCGGGTTCATCAAGTTCGTTGCAGTTCAACACATTGCTCACCCATCCCTTCAAATCTGCGTAGTCCACACAAATTACAATCCTCTGGTCTTGTCCACTATCGTTCACCATATATCATACACCGTTACCCTGACGCGTTTTGTCTTTAAAAGACATCATCTGAGGGTCTCGGTGTATGTATTTCCTTCCCTTATATATATATTATTTTAATTAATTGATTCAATACCTAATTGTTAATATCCGACGGTGATCTAGCTCTGCTGACGG